>NW_010558257.1:49995-77352 GCF_000687285.1 Phaethon lepturus | reverse complement strand
CGACCTCCTGCCGCTGCGGCGAGCGAGGGGCAGCCCACCCGGGGGAGCGACGGGCGCCGCCGAGTCTGTGGGATGGGCGGCTCCTGGACCGGCGTGCCAGGCCGAGGGTGTGTTGGCACTGGACCAAAGTGCCTCCTTTTCTCTCCTAGGAGCATAGAAGGAAGGCCCTTTTTCTGGTCACTAAAGCAGCCGAGGAGAAAAGGAGCTACCCTGCAGCTCGCTTTTACCCCTTATCTTCCCGGCTGTGCTGGCTCAGGGGCAAGGTCGTTTCTCTCCTTCCCCGTCGCTCCGGAGATCGGGGTCTGCCCATTCGCCTTCCGCCCCAGCCTCCCGTCTGCACTACTCAGGTAGGCTTCAGCGGAGCTGCTGACTCCCACCCGCACCCCTGGGGCAGGTTTTACATCGCGTCCCCTTTCATCCTTCAGTCTCCTTCTGTACGGTACGCTTTCACTTTAGAAAGTGACAACAGTGTCGTTTTCATGGGTAACGTGAAAAGAGAAGAAGGATGGATTGTGTACATTTTGGAGTGGGTAGGGAGTAATTTTCATTTGAGACGAGATTATTCCTTCGGAGGAGAATGCCTGTCGCTTGTGGATACGGCAGCAGAGAAGTGCAGGGCGTTCTCAGACATGGAGATTCTTCCAGCCGCATAGATGCTCTGTTTCCCTGCGCAGGACATGGGGTGAGACAGCAGGGAGGAAGGAGGGGCCCTTCCCACCGTGGACAACAGTGGTATGCGTTTGATTTTGTCTTATTAAATTGCGTAAAGCTGAGACAGTGAAGGTAAATAAAAACACAGAAGCTGAGGCAGCCCTGAGGGTGGAATTGTCCATTTTGATCTGCATTGCAGGTGCATAAGAAGCATCCAGGGTGCTTGTTGGCTTTGCCTAGATGGTAAGATGCCTAGCTTTGTTGATCCTTTTGCGATATAAATTATGCTCCTTAATTAAAAAATAAAAGACAAATGGATGTGACTGTAAATACAGTGCCTTTTTCCATGTAACTTACTCATTAGTGAACGTAATTCTTTAGTGGTTTATAATGACAGTCTCTGGGAGAGGCTAGGCTAAATACGTGCATTTATGCTCTTAAGCTGTACATTGCTTTTTGATTTGACTATTTAAAGGAGATGCTTTATAGACAGATAATGACAGACTTGTAATATTGTTAATTTTTCAAGCTTTTGGTTGTACTGACATTCCAGCAGTCATTTTTAGTGAAACAACAAAGATCAGGAGGTCATAACAGAGGAAAGTATCAGCTGCTTAAGTAGAAGAAAAATATTGGCTAAACTGACACATAACTGCTTTTTCTCATCCTATTACCATGCTGCTTCTTAGTATATCTTTAAAGTTTCCTCCCCACCCCCTTAGAAAAGATGGTCTCGATCAACCTAAGTGCTGTATGTAGTTTTCAGTCCAGTAACTGTTGCAAACTCCAAAATAGCAATCTTACTTCATTCCTTAAAGTTGTTTCCTTTACTTAAGATTTCCGATATAATTGCAGACTTTCAGGGCTTTTAAATGATTTTTTTAAAATTCATTTTGTCATTGGAGTTACAAAAATCAAACTGTTCCTCTGTGTGGCCTAATTCAAGAGGCTGTAGGTATTAAGGACAATGTATTTGTTCATCCAGATCTACTACATTAGTCAATCCTTTAATAGCAGTAGGCACTCACCAGTGCTATTATTCCAGAACGTGGGCCATAATGCAAAGTCAAATTATTTCTTTAACATTATAAACAGTATAGTCGAGGGGATACAGTTGTAATAAACTAGTTTGCAACTTTATTTTTGCTACTGTGTTTGACTCTCTCGGTGTCATTACTTGTCTATGGCTTAAAAATGGTGTTTTAAAGTAGCAAAACTTCAAAGGATTGCTTTTTATATCCTCAGGATTCACAATATATTGCAGTACTTACTTGAATTACATAAGAGTATTCTGTTCATACATCTTTTTACTCAAGTTCATGTTTAGTGTCACTTTTCATGGTAATGTTTTAAAAAATATAGCAAATTGTAGTTTTCTTCGTATGGAGAACAGATGCCTTTCTCTTTCTGAAACAGTTTATAATGCTTAAGATTTTTTTTTTGCTGGCAAGTGACACTTTCTGAATATATTTCCGTATCTGTATGTGTATATGTGTGTCTGTTAGTAACGGTGGTTTTTGATGAGCAGTGATTTACTGGAAAAAAATCAGTGTGTCAGATAACTTAATGTTGATGCTTTAGGGGAAATACTTAAATGTGTTCTGACTAGACAAGTGCGTAGCTTTTCCTACTGCTGGTTTAAAAAGCAAAGATACTGATGAAAATCTTAAGAAAAACCTAGGGATTTTGGTGTTGAAAAAAGATAGTTGGATTAAAGGTCTCTGGTTTGGCTTGCTTCAGCCACTTTCGTGTCTGCTGCAGCACACAATAAAACATTGTGAGTAGCTGCATAAGATTGAAAAGCATAGACATAAGTCTGTGTGCCTTATTGCAGCTTCCACACTGTTGTTATTGATACGAATATGCTGCAATAAGCTAATATTGTGTAACCATAACCAGCACTGTCAGAACAGTCTGTGGCAGAGCTTGTCCTGCCCCTGGGAACAACGGTGCCAAGTGCCACTGCCCAGAGCCGGGGTGGAGTTGAAACGGGGAGGGTGCTCTTTGTTCAAGCAGAAATCTTCTTGCTAGATTTCCTGGTTCCTTTGCATCTGCAGCAAGCCAAAACAAACTCTGCGCCTTTCTTGCGCGCTCCTCTGATGCGATGTCTGAAAAGGCAAATGAAGATAATGAATAGTGGATTTAGTAGAGCTAAATTTGAATGTTAGCCCCCCAGTTGCTACCTGCTGCACCTCACCTCTGATTCCTTCACTTGCTTGACAAGACCTGGTATCCTTTATATATCTGGCTGTAGTATCTGCAATTAATGTGTGCCTGATTAGCATGCTTACTCTCATTTCACTCCTAGAAAACCTTTGGTTTGAACTTAAAATGTTAAAATACCTTGCTGCTTCTTGGCCGTAATTATTTGGGTGGAAGACAGGATTTAAGATCAATGTTATTTAAAAATGTTGCTCGGCTGAAAACTGTGACATTTCATGGCTTCTCTCTAAACAGGATGATATTGCTGCCTCTAGAAAGGCTGAAAATATGCCAGGGAACAGTGGCTCCCTGTAATCTGATTCAGTGCCCAGAGGGAGGGCACAAAAGGCACAGCATATCGCATCTCTGTGGAGTAGAGGTGTCGCGCTTAGGAAGTGTCCATCTGTATGGAAGAAATTGTGTGAATGATGTCATTAGCGGCAGGTATCCTTTGAATACAAGTATGCGTGCTTGTTTGCTTTCCATTACTCATGAAAGCCTGATTTAAGCTGTGTACAGTTTTACTGTCTCAATTTGAGATACCTGGATTATGTAAAAAAGAGTGTAAAGCATCTCTGTTTGAAATTCTTTGTCCTGATATCCTATTTACTTTAAGAAACAAAACAAAACAAACTTAACTTGCTTAAGAGAGGACTTAAACGTAGGTCATCACCACCACTAGATTTCCTTCAGTAGCAGCTCTCAAAAACCTTTACTTTAGCAGAGACCAATTTTTGTATGTTTGATCGTAGCTGCTGTTCTAAAATAATAAAATCAATGGCTTATGAAACAGCATCACAGAATGCATTAGAGAAAAGCATGCTCCTCAGGCTGTTAAACTTGCCTGAAAAAAAGTTGTGCTATTCTATAGAGTTGTTGTTTGAATAGCTATTCTCTGTAAACTGCTCTCTCCTGGGAGGACAGATTTATTTAGCTTGCTGTAAGGCTTCAGTGCCTCTTGATGTGGTTCAGAAATATTCCAAGTAAACTCTGAAAATCATGATTTCTGCAGTTCTTGCAGTAGGAGCTCAAGCTCAGGTGAGTGCCTGGAGCTGGCGCAGGAAGCAGTTCTGCCTGTACCACCTCCCTGCCCTCGTTACTGATTTATTTTTTTTATTATTTGTTTCTAATTTTTTTTCCACCTTCCGCATCAGCTGCACGGGTGTCCGCAGTGCTGCATGGTGGACCCATCACCTGAAAAACAGCCAGTGGAAAAACGGGTTTGTTGGCAGCTGAACCAGTTCCCTGACCTGGTTCACTGAATGACCAGGAAGGTGTTTGCAAAGCGTTTCAGAAACGCGACAATAAATTCTTGCTCAGTATATGCAAGTAAGACACCGCCAGGGCTAGGGCTGGATAGCTAAATAGTTGCGTGCCTGTGTGATGGCAGGTTATTTTCCTCTTATGGGGCAGTGGGAAATGCTCAAAGTCACTTATGTGAAAACAGCGTAAAAATTTTTTTGGTTTGTGTTTCATTAAGCCTTCAGAACTGGGAAATTCTTAAAATTACACAAACACATTTTCTTTGACTTCTTGTGCGATTCTCATGTTACTAATCATTGAGAATAAAATTAAAAGAGAACATTAAGTGTTCGTAAGTGAATGCTTCATATCTGAAAAAAAGCCCTTGACTTTTCCATAGTATAGTATTATTTCTAAGCATAAATTGAGAGTTATACTTAATATATCCTTGTACAAAAACCTCCCACAGCCCACCCTGCTAGCTTAAGTCCTGATTCAGCTTTAACTGAAACTAGAGAACTGCGTTAATGACTTTGAAAGAAATAGGATCAGGCTCATTTTTGTGTGTAACATTGATACTGTGTTAGTCTGGGGGAATTGAATATTAATTTCCTTTTCATTCAAAGAAATTGGCTTTAGTAGAAAGACTGACGTGTGTCTTTGCAATATTGTAGCTGACTAGTTGTGATTGAGGTGCAAGCTGTGTTTTTTGATGGTATTATATTAAAATAACAAACTTTTATTCTTAGAGTGAAGGGGTGAATAAAACAAAGGCCACTCATCAGGAGTGCGTGCTAGAAAGCAGAAGAGAGCCAACCTGTTCCTCTGAACTATGACGTAGCCTACTTGTGAGGGCTTTTGTTGTCACTTAAAGAAAATAAAAATTACGCAGACGTCATCCTTGTTAAAGGGGTTCTTTTGAAGTAGTCTGAGTTATTTGGATGATACCTTCTTTGATTCCCTAAAGTGAATTATACCCAAATGAGGTCATTTTCATTGGCTATTTCTTCTTGACAGCTGTACAGCCATAGCATTGGATACCCTAGTATTTGTCAGAATAATTGTATCTGTATAAAATGCCACTGCTGGACCATTTGATTTGATCCTCTAATAGTCTCTGTCACGGTAGTGATCTTAACATCTGATTGCTTGTAGTCTTTTTTTCCCACTGTCATGGCTCTGGGGTTGTGTGGTCTCAAGGACAGAGAAAACTCCCTGTGAATTATTCCTGTCAGCCCTTATGACTTCAGGTAGACAGTCGGGCACCTGAGCAGTCAGCGATTTCTGTGCAAAGTGCCAGCTTGTTCATTTAGAGCATCTAGAAGAACTAAATCATTGCTACCAGAAGCGTGTCCACTTAATGATTCTTCCTGCTGCTATACCAATTGCTGTTCAAAAAAGTATTTTTTTACTAAAATAATAAAACCTGTGCTTACTTAGGGACATTTAGAGATTAACCCTGAAGAGTCTGCAGAATCTCTGATCAGAAAATGAAGGGGAAGCAGGGCAGAGAAACAACTGAGTAAAATAGTATTGAAAAGCATTAGAAATAGAAAAGGACCTGAGAAAGCAAAATCGTATCCTTCCTCTGGGAGGAGAGTGGCACATTTCCTTTTTCCTCTCAGTTGTCTCTAGGGAAGAACTACTAATTTTCCTTGGCTTAAAGCACGCAAACTAAACCAATATGAAAACAAGGTTTTGGGACAATAATGACATGTAAATATTGTTATACTTTAACACAGAAGGCAGAGGAAGAGGGGGACAGAGTTGTTGCTGTAAGATGTACTCTGGCTGATAAGGGAGCACTGGAGAAGGGAAAGACTTTCATAAGGTGGTTGTGTCGGCCTACCAAATAGTCTGAAAAACATGACTTCAAGAAATACTGAACTAGTTAAAGTGGTTTAGTCTCACGCACAGATGAATGAGGGGCGAACATAAATCTGCAACTGTATAATAGGCTGTTATTAAACTGTATTATTGCTGGGTCTACATTAGTAGAAATATAATGGTATCAGGTTGGGGGTGGGTGGAAAAAGAAAGCAAAGCCCTTGAGCTGTGGAGACCGCAGGGTTTCCTTTATTATGTCCTTTAAAATAAGCTGAACAAATGCTTTGGGGATGGCATACGTCTCTGGAGACGGAGAGCTGATCTAAGCAAAGAACAGCTAAGGGTCTGTCAGTCGGGCATTTTATCATTAGAGCTACGTTATTTAGAAATGTGTGGTCCATTCAGTGACGGTCTTTAAAATGGGGACTGGCTAAAACTTCGAAGGTTCTTACAAGACTCCTGTGTCCTTAATTAGTTCTTGAAATTGTATATTGTATAGCATACAAAGAGCATTTTGGAAGCTTTTGTCACATTTTGAGGGGGCACTGGCTAGATACCAGTTGAGAGGAGAGTGGCTGCCTGCCCATACATGTTTCAAGAAGATTGGGATATGTTGGCCAGGAGCTAAAGCAGCTTCTCAGGTGATAGTCACCCCATCCATGTAGAAGGAGGTTATTCTGGTTTGTGTAGTGGATACCAAACAGGAATGAAAATGTTAAATAACTATGGTTGGTTGAGCTTTGTTCCAGTAGCTTCCTTTGGTCTGTGTCTAAAGTCATAGATTAGCATCTCCCTTCTCTTACCCTGCAACGGGGTATAGAGATGCTCTGATTTTGTGCAAAGGCACCTAATACACAGCCAGATGCTCATTGCCTTGAAATATTTTGAACTCTGTCCAAATACTTAAGATCAGAAAAGGCCTGGAGGACTTGAGGCTCAATCTTTGAGCTGCCTCCAGATCTACATTCCTCTCTATATCTAGAAACATTTTGTGATGGTGGCGATCCTGAGAAGTGAGAAATTTTGCATGTTTTAAGGGTGAATGCAGCATACCACCCGGATACAGCTTGTGTAATGTGACAGGTTGGACACTGTTGGTGTTCAGCGCAAGTCTCCCTGCGAAAGAGGAGGTGTGTTACTGTTGCAGTGTTGAACACTGCAATGCCCTTTTTAATGATTTATCATCCTTACCAAATGACATAGGCATTTCTCGTGGGAGTTCGCCTAGCTCTGCATTGCACAGTTCCTTTTGTGCAAGAACATAGCAAACTTTTTTTTTAAAAGTTGCTTTGGAGACGAGGGGGAAGGGGTAAAACCATAGTGACATAACTGTTCTGTGGTGTATGCAGTCACAGCTTTTTTCCCAGCGTTGGCTTAATTTATGTGATGAAATCCAGCCCAAGGCGCATTGCTTTGAGAGCTGTCCTGCCCATTTCCATGGTGAGAGAGTGAAGATTGCTCATCTGGGCTATTAAGGACTCAGGTGACTTCTCCATTTTTCTATTTTGCTTGTGCTTTTTGATCATAGCCTTATTCTTGGCTGCACATTCTTTCTTGTTTCAAAGAGCAGGAGGTGAAATCAGCTTAGTGCAGAACTGCTTTATAGGATTTCCTCTTTGAAACCCCAGTGGGAGATGTACCTGAATAGATTCTTTTTTTTTTTTTTTCCCCTTTAGACTGACCCCTCCCAAGACCATGTTTTCTGTAAGACCTCAGCTGCCCAAGAGAGCAGTTGTTGGCTGTCATTTGTGGCTGAGTACTACACACCAAGAAACAGGGGGTTAAGAGTTGTTAAGGAACTTTGGAGTAGCTGTAAATCCCACTAACCCAACTCCCTGGAACTAAGTCAAAGCATCCGCATAGGGAAGTGGTGGGAAAATGTTCATTGACCTGTATTGAAAGAAACTATTCATTATTTTTTAATATATTTGTTTCTTTTTCATTACATTTCCTGAGTCTATTCCCATTTAAAAAACTTTCTGACTGAGATTGCATGGGTTAGGAGGTCTCACTTGCATCATATCCTATGAGCTGCTGACAAATTTGAGACCAACATTAAATAAAATGTTTTGTGCAATCATAGTAGCTTTCACTAGCTACTTGAGAATGCAGGATTAAAGGGGTGCTGTTAATTCTATAACAGCTTTTTCAAGTTTCAATGCATGGTTTAACTTCATAAGGGTTGTCAATGTTTCTGGCTTTAAAAATTAGTTTATATTTTCTTATGGTGTCCTCTGATCTACAACTTACATAAACAAGGAAGTTGATTAGTTGTAAGGTGTTTTGCAATGTACAAAATATGCAAAATGACTGTAAGTGGGAAAAACAAAAATAAAAGCCTTCAGTGTTTTAATAATCCAATTATTCAAGTATTTAATAATCCAATTATTCAAAGCTAACTGACTTGGGAAACTAGTTGTATGCAAATAACTTCCCAGTCATAAATGAGCATATTTTCCTGCTGCCACTTCTTGGGGCAGAGGAACAAACACCCATCACCCCACAAAACACTGTTTTTAGCCAGTATGCTTTAAATTGAAATATGTGATTTAGGTGGACTTCTTTAAGCGCATAGTCACACTAAATCATAATGATTTGGAAAACAGCACTGTTGAAGCAAGTGATGTCTCCTCTTGCCCTGTCCTGCAGAAGCATCGTGGATGTGAGCATCCAGGAGGGCCACAGCCAGGAGGTCTGCTTTTCTCCCAGGTTCTGTCCCTTTACAAAACACACGTGGTGTCTCCGGGCTCTTTAAGGTAATCTTTATTCAGGTGTCTGAAGATGCTTGTCTGACCCAAAAGCAGAACAATTGCCAGAGCAGTCTTTAAATAGCATTGCCAGTCAGCGTTTTCTGTAGGGAAGTTAAGTCCTTCATATTGATTATTGAGTAATTCCTCTGTAAAAGCAATTATTCAGCTCAGCAGTATTTTTCATGTAGTAAAGAATTCCAAAATCATAAGCCAGTAAAACAAGAAAAAGAAAATAACCCCCCACTGGTATAGCTGAAGAAATCCGAACAAGCTGTGCAAGCAGTATAAATAGCGTGGTGCTAAGGCATGAACTGCAACACTTTTTGTACACTGCATGCCGCATGCCCATTAGGACAAGTCATTGTAATGCCATGTTTTCCTGGAAGGAGTGCCGCCAGTGCTGGGCTCCTAAGTTCCTGCTGTCAGGAGCACTCTTCTGTGGTGTCATGCGGAGAGGCATTTTCCCTCCTTGTAACCCCATGTTTCTGATCTTCAGAAAGGGTCTGTTCAGTAAACTTGCCCAACAGCAGATGAATTGCTAGGTTGTTGTGGCCTGTCTTACTGTATATCCCATCCATATTTTCAATCTTTTTGTGTTCAGTTCAGTTGTATTATTTCTAGGAGCATAAACCAATTTGGTATTATTCTAGAAAGATAAATATTTTCTCTTTAGCTGGCTTCTGCTTTGGCAGCTTGGCCAGCTTTTTAGTTAGGCACTGCCTGAAAGAACTTCCTACAGGGAAAAATATTGATGAACTCGCAACTGGGTGAAACATAGGTGATCCGTGGGTATCCGAGAGCTGATCAGACTGCAGGTCTGAGGTTTTTTTCTATCACACCCTCATTGGTGTGATAGAAATTTCCTTATGAGTATGGCTGCAAAAGCAATCAAAAATATTTTTAATATTGTGCTAACGAACCTGGTTGACAGATAATGCATATTCAGTTGAAATCCGTTTCATCCAGATCGCAGGCTTAGGTCTAATTTTGTGGTTTAAGAGTTGGCGTAAAATAGGTAGAAGGTGAATAGTGGCTTGGAATATATCCTTATTAATACCAATTTGCACAACTAACTCTAAGCAAAATTCATTTAAAAAGTGTCTCTGTGTAGTGACTGCCTTGGCAAGACACTTCCCCTGTTCATATGGTGGGTGGTTTTGGCTGTTGCCCAGAGCACGCGTGCACAGGCTGCACACTGTTTGTATGTGCTGTGTAAAAAGACGTGACTGGCCGGGTAGAGCAGGGTTTGAACTGAAGCTGCTGCCCATGAGTTCTGCGGCAGCTGGGACTTTACCGCGGTGGCCTTCCCTTTCCCTTGAAGGAAAGAAGAGAGGACGGGCAGACAACCAGGCTGCAGCGAGGAAGAAAAGCGTAGGAAGGTTGCAGAAGGCTTGTGGGAAAGTCTGATCCTTTATCCCCAGAGGAGCCGGGCTGCAGCTAAACTTTGTAGTGGATTGATTTAATTGCTGTCACTGATTAACTTACCGGTGCTGCAGGGGAGGTGATGCTCTGGTGATGGTAATTATTATTTTCTTCCAAACCTTACAAAACTAGCCTGCCTCTGATTTTTATTTTTCTCTTTTTCAGAGTAGGTAATCCTAGTATGATCTTTTAAAATGCAAGAGATCAAGGTGAAAAAACAATTGAGGGGATTAATAGTGACAGCCTTGTTTTGCTTTCCTTAGCATTTAGAAACTAGTTGTTTAAAACGCATTTATTTGCAAGAACTGGGTTATAAACGCTTCCTGTTTGTTGCTGTGATTAAGTCCTTTTCTGTTCAGATTATAGTTACAGGCATAAAGCCACTGTTAGTAACCATTGTGACAGAAAAGGCTCCGGGATATTATGTGTAGGTTATTCTTTCACCTAGCACTGTCACTGCTTAGAGTTTCTTTTGTAAAATACAATTCTGGATTAAAAATCCCTTCCCAGCCCTGGTGTACCACGCAGCCTGAGCTCCAGCTGCCATGCAGGTGTGGACTCTGCAGGTTTTATTCTGCTGTCATACTTAGTCGGTCAGAGTATAACGATCACTTAAGAAATTGGATCATTCACTAAAGCTTCTGTCTGTCTGAAGTCAGCTTTGCAAACAACATGATGTCACTTTGAAAATGTAGCACAGCTAAAATATCATCACTCCTTAAAATTAATGGTGCCCCACAGTAATTGCTATGGACTGCGTAGTCCGTCTTCAGATTGTCCTCTAACGCTGTGGGCAGTGAGGGCGACCCAGTGCATCTGCTGCCGGGCTGTGGAAAGCAGTCTCAGCTCAGATGAGCCGCTCTTCAGAAGTCGTAGAGCAAGAGCCTGTATGCACAGCTTGGTTTATTTCTTATTCGGCCAACCCAGAAACCTCTTTTCAGAGTATTTTTGGCCCATAATTTTTGCTTGTTTGCTGCTGATGGTGATTGCGGAATGACCTGTTCCACTCAAAGCACAAGTTGGCACTGTTACCCTCCTTCCTGAGCACTGAATTTAATCTTTGTTCTCTGTTATAAAGTAACCCAGAGCTCTGTTTTGCCTACAGCAGTACAGCAGTCGAGTCCTTGAAGTTGGAGGTTTTTTTTGCTTTTTTTTTTTTTGTTTTTTTTTTTTTTTTTTTTTTTTTTTTTTTTAACAATCAAATATACGCTTCTATAGGGGTAAGTCAGTTGATGATGTCAGTTAAGGTCACACATGAAATCAGGAAGGCTCTGTGTGTGTCTCTCTCTGTTTATCCTGCTCCTCCCCACCCCCAAGTGTTTAATAAGGCACAGGAGCACCGAGTCTGGTCGTCTTCTGGGGAGTAAAAGTATAAAATTAAACGCAGGGCTGTGTTATGTTTAGGAATGACAAAAGTGTGTTACTTTGTGTGTATGCTCTACCAATTTTACACTTGCAGAATCAAATCTGTGTCATAAAACTACAGACCAAAAAGAGCCCAATGGAAACACTTGACATGGCAAGATGAACCAGTTGAGATTGTCTGTGAGGCAGCAGAATTAAGGTCTATCTCATGCACAACATGTGGTCCTGTAATTACAGACCGTGGTTGTGATGCCATTGCAGATGGTTGTCCAGGCAGCAGAGGTCCTGATTCTTTCCTTACCTTCGTAACCTAAATACTGTAATTGTTTTTACAAAACTACACAGAGAACTGAATTTAGCCTTTCGTGCTGTAGTGACAAAGTTAATGCTCCTCGTGCATCAGCAGTGTTTAACCCAGCATCCAAACCACTTCGTCGGTCTCCCATCTCCGTGGCAGCAGGAGAGGGCTGCTGGGGCAGTGCGCAGAGGCACTTGACAAACCTTTCCTCATCACTCCTGGTGGTAGGCCAGGGCTGTGACTGCGTTCCCTGAGCTGCTCTGTCCCCCTGAAATTATTTCTCCCACCGTGGCTTGTGTAATTCCCACCCAGTATGTGCTGCTGCCTGTCACGCTGGTGTCCCCACGAGCCTGGCTCCCTAGGGTTTGGCTGTGCACCTCTTCTTGTGCTGTCGTCATGCTCCTGAGCTGCCCGAGAAGAAGGCTGCCTTCCCAGAGTGGTCACAAAGCTTCCCAAGCACAACAGCTTTCTTGCTAAAGAAATCTAAAGCGTAGTAATGTGGAGTTATTAAGGACATAATTTTCTGGCACATTTTCCTCATGTAGACCCAGCAGCCTGTATAAACCAGCTGCAGGCAGAGCAGCACCATGTGCCGTGGTTCTAGCAGCATGGCGCGCTCTGTATGCAGAGGGGAGTAGTGATCACACGGTGAAATTCATGACCTACTAAAAGTATACGCCAGTGATTTTGTGTTTTGAGGCTGCAGGAGGATCACATACTGTCACCGTTGCTTTTTCTCATTAGTGTACTTATTTTAGAGTTGAAATTTCCCTAGGAAACAGGACAATAAACAAAATTGTGTCATGACAGACTTGGTGACTAGACATCGCTAGGGGCCTGGTCACTCCTGTTTGTGGATGCTCCTCCAGGTACTTCTTCAGATGTCACAGAGGAGAGCCCCAGGGCACAGTGTGTGCTTCTCCACAGGAAGCATCTGGCTGTGCCTGGTGCCAGGAGCTATTCTTACCTCTGTATCAGGGAATTCACTTGGGAGTATCTGCAGCTCTACTGGACAGACGTTTCTCGGCAGTTTGGCCTGTGGGCATATGTAAAACCATTGTTGCCTTATCAGGAGCAGGAGTAACACTGGCAGTGCAGGGGTCTTCAAGGATGCCTCTTGACATCATACAGTTAACCAGTTCTATTTTTATTTGAGTCTGAGCACCGCTGTAGTCCAGGCCTAGTTTTATAAGGCTGTTCCACAAGGAAAACCCAGGGGTGTAACAGTTTTCCACGTACTTTTAACCTGAGCAAGAAAAATATCTTTGTTTTCTCTTCAAATGAAACATCATCCTTGTCAATTGCCCTGGTCCATGTCATCAGGGCTGTGGGAGACGCCAGTCTCCTGGGGCCTGCAGAGGGTGTGGGATGCCTGCGCTAGCACGGCTGAGGAAATGCCCCTGGCAGCAGCCAGAGCTTTCTCTGGTGCCGGTCCCCATGAGCACATCTCGGCTAAGGTGCCCCGTAGCAACCACGTCGGTGGCAGTACTGCTGGGCCTAGCTGTGTCTTAGACTCCCTGGTTTGCATTTCTCTTTAGAGATCGTGCGTTTTAGTGCATTATTCCTTGTTCCTGTCCAGGGATGTTACTAGTTCCTGTGTCCCTGGAGGTAAGTGGAAAACCCCTGACAAGACAGAGGGATATACTAGCCCATTTCTCAGAACTCCACTTTTATCTTGTAACAGGATTAGCGACTTTGTCTGTCTGAAGTTAATCCTTTAAATGTGTTAACTCCAAACAAATGAGTTCCCTGCGCTGCTCTGGCCTAGAGTATAATTAGGCTTTCTATGAACTTAGAGCACTTCTAAGTTGAAATGGTCATGAAACAGAAAAACCTTTTGTGGTATTTGCTTGATTGCATATCCATTCATTAATAGTAGAATTCAGATATTCCTGCTTATCCTTGCTGTAGAGTGAGGACCTTTGTGTGTGCAAGATAATTCGCTGTTACAATTCTCCATCTGTTTACTGACAGGGGAGCTGCATGTCAGGATGGCAACCTCAAACCTGGAGAACCAGCTACAGAGTGCCCAGAAGAATCTCTTGTTTCTGCAGCGAGAACATGCCACCACACTGAAAGGCCTGCACGCTGAGATTCGACGCCTGCAGCAGCACTGCACAGGTAGCTGGGAGAGGATGCTGATGCTGATTCGGTGCTTAATTCTTTTCACAAGAACGGAGTAACTGCTTCCTACTTCAGCAGTGAAACCTTGGCAACAAAGCCCACCACCAGGGTGCATTTGGGGTGATCAGCACTTAGCTGGGGGCATGACTCTGTGATCGTTAAGCAAAGATTTCTCTTTAAAAAAAAAGGGGAGGGGGGGAACATGTCACCTGATAGTTCTAGTTGTTTTACAGATTTGATACTTTGCAGTGGATCTCCTATTATTGCTTCAGGTGGGGGGAAGAATTAGCTGTGCTTTTGTTGAAGTATGCCATTGTAAACATGCTCACCAGGTGGTGTTTGGGGTAGATGATGTTGTTCTAACAAAAATAAACAATTTTTTTCCTCAGATTTAACCTATGAGCTGACTGTTAAGAGTTCAGAGCTATCAGGTAAGGAATACGTAACATTTTTCTTTTAATGTTCATGTTAAACTTCCTCATCTTTTTCAATGTTTGTAATTTCTCCATTACAAGTAGGTGAGAGTTCTTTGTACTTGGGTTGTTGACTTTATAAATTCTAAAGGTGTAAGAGTAGTTTTCTACTTTCCAGACTTACTGTTATCTATGATGTAAATGTCACAAGTTCTTAACAAGGTCACACAGGAAATCTTGGAAAGAGCCAGGAACAGAGTGTGGAACTGCTGACTCCTCTCTCTTGCTAGACAGTCAGTTCCCTGCATGCTGTATGGGCATAGGGCACACGAATTTTAGGGGCAGAAGAGTGAGACTATTATTAAAACTTACCTGGTACTGTAATTACACCACAAATCCTTTTTTTTTTTTTTTAATATATATGCCTATATAGATCCTAGATTCTTGTTATTTCAGATGTATTATGTTAACAGGTGAAGCACAGGAATAAAATACTCCCTGGGAGTAGTAACCTCCCAGATCAGGGATAGTGTGTGACAGGCCATGAACTGCAGATAAGAGAGAACATGGGCAAGTTTAGCAAAGTGACCGGGCAGCTTTGCATGTGCTCAGCATTATTTCTGGATATTGCAGTGTTGCCCAGATGCTTCTCATTGCAGGATTTTCAGAGTAGGTGATATATCAGCAGTGCCACTGTGTTGGTGCTGTGCCAAGCTCAGACACTGCCCAGTGTGGAGGGGACAATACCCAACACAGTATAGTTGATAGCCCTGTGACACTGGACGCTTGTTATTGGAGAAATTCAGGCTGCTGGTCTCTGCTAAACAGTTGGTAAGCCATCCAGCCATAATAACCGAGGGAAGAGTGACAGAATCACCCCACACACCCCATGGTGTGAGGGCATTTGCCGTGGGCGAAGTTCCTTTTCATAACCTGAGGATTTGCAAAACGGCTCTGATTTTGAGCAAGTTCAGCAAGCACGGTTTCTGTAATCCTTGTTCCCCCGAACACGTGAAGCGTCGCTACCTAGTATCAACGCTATTAAACCATGGTGAGTGGCATTAGCTCATCATCGTTTCCTTAAAAGCTGTCCCCGTGCTTCTGAAGAGGAAGTAATTAGTTTAGCTGAAGTATTAATATTTTACATGAAGTAGGTAGTATTAGCTTGGGATTTCTGTCACGGCTTTGGGATGGCAAAAGGAACCCTATTGCACTGTTTTGCTTAGTGGCTATTGTTAACTTGAAACACTTCTGCTTTTCCTATCCTTCTAGGAAATGGTAGTTCAAAAAGTGATGAACTCAAAAGAAAGTGCGAAGATCTCGAAGCTCAACTGAAAGTCAAAGAGGCTGAAAATAATGAATTGATGAAAGAACTTGAACAAAAGAATGCAATGATAATGGTGCTGGAAAACACTATTAAAGAAAGAGAAAAGAAGTATTTGGAAGAGTTAAAAATGAAAAGCCATAAGCTCAATATGTTGTCAAGTGAACTAGAGCAGAGAGCAAGCACTATTGCTTATTTAACTTCTCAGCTGCATGCTACCAAGAAGAAGCTGATGAGTTCAAGTGGGACTTCAGAGGGGACTCCCTCTGGCAGTCCCGTGTTGTCCAACTATAAGCCGTCCCCTCCCAAAGATAAACTGCCGGAGACTCCACGGCGCAGAATGAAGAAGAGTCTGTCGACACCACTCAACCCCGAGTTTGAAGAGGCCTACAGAATAGGATCGGAGAGCCGGAAGCTGCTGCTACGAGAGCCTGTGGATGCCATGCCTGATCCCACTCCATTTCTGTTGGCCAGGGAATCGGCAGAGGTACATCTTATTAAGGAGAGGCCGCTAGTTATTCCACCTATTGCTTCAGATCGTGCATCTGGTGAGTCGCACAGCCCAGCCCGAGAGAAGCCGCACAAGGCACACATTGGGGTGGCGCATCGCATCCACCACGTCGCCCCATCTCAGCCTCAGCCGGAGGTTGAAACGCTGGCAGTGGATCAGGTCCACGGAAGCAAAGTGGTCAGGAAGCACTCAGGGACAGACAGAACTGTTTGAGTAAAGTCACTGAAATGCTCTACTCTGTTGCTGTTTATGCACTGTGATCCTGTAGGATAAATAGCACCTGCAGTAAAGTTTCTTTTGATGCCCCATGCATGCCAAACTTCCTCCAGATACGTCATTAATATATTATGCTCCTCTAATGAAACCTAGTATGACTGTGTTCATATGGCAAGGTGTCTAACTACTAAATGCTGTGGCCAAATCAGGGGTACCTGACTGCTTGCTTCTGAGCACTGCTCCATTTATTGTAACTAACTACACGTGTGGACAAAGGCACAGGCTGCAGGCTGTGTTAGTAATCAATATTAGTGAAAACAAACAAACAGAATTATAAACCTGCAGCGGTATGTATTGGCTGTTAACGTTTGAACTATCTGTGGTTCTTTTGTCTTCACTGTGTATGTAAGCACTTCATACACAAACACTGACCTCCATGACAAAGCCTTTCTCACAGCAGCATTGAAAATAATGCAGATGTACCTACACTTTAAAGCGAACTAAGGACATCTTCTCCTTCACGTGCACACGCTCTCAACTGCAAATTGTGTTCAGAGTTTCTCTTTCTCCAAATCCTGAGTGTCCCAGCAAGCGTTACTTGATGAATCCTAAATACTTTGGTTTGTGGCTTTGTTTAAGTAAAAAAGGATAAAGCACTCTTCTAAAGGGTTAATGATCCTCATGCAAAGAGTATGAACATGGGGTTGCTTGAGGTTTTTTTTTTTTAAGCTGAATGGCTGCATTACACGTTTTACACTAGGCAGCACGCTGCACTTGTAGCACCTTCCATACTGGCTCAGAGCTCCTTTTCTAGGGAGAAAACATAACTGGCTATCTGATCTGGCAATGGTTCTTCATGCTCTAACCAACCGGCACGTTTTTGTAAAGGCATTATTTTTATTTCCTGAAAACATTAGTCTTGTTCTGGGCATCATCAGACAGTGCTGGCTTCTGCCAGCTTAGAAACCTGAGCTGTCCCTCTAAAATGTGTGTATGTATTTAGTTTTAAATGTAACTGATGTAACTGATTCATGCAGGAGGAGGCCCTGGCATCCTTGATTCTTATCCTTGTGGATTGGGATGGACTTGCCTTGCATTTGCCCTGGCTCCCCTACTCCTTTCTAGTAAGCAACAGCTAGGCCCTACATCTGTTAGACTACTTGATTATTTTTTTATTGTTATTTTTTTCCTAGGAGAGAGGCATAATGAGAGCGGTGAGAGTATGTACTTTGGGGAAAGGAGCACAAATTTGACCATTTTTCTTAAATTCTGATCAGCACCTCCAGCTCACCTCTGCTTCACTCTTGTCTGCAGCCTCCGAGTAGGACCAGCAAGAAACAATGGCTCCCAAATGCTGCTAAGCTTATGATGTGCCTTCAAAAACTCGGAACGCGTAATCTCTGTGAAAGCTGATGAAGGATCCCTGCCTGCCCTCTTCCCTTCCCCTTGCCAGCCGTAGTCTGCCCCTCGCCAGCTTCTTCTGCAGCCATGTGTCGGTGTGTCTCTCCCCCTGGAGCCTTGGGGGGCTAGCTGTCCGCTTCCCCCACACTGGCGCTCTCGGGAGGACAGAAGCTGTTCTTCCCAGCTGTGGTACTGCCAGCGGTCCTGTGCGGCACTTCATCGGCAGGGTTGTTCCCAGGCAGAGAGGGTGTGAACACCCGCTAGCCCTAAGGCCTCCTGCACACCCTCGCGACTCAGTCACTCGCTGTTCTGAAGCCCAAGAAAGACACCGTGGCATTACACTTTGCTGGTTGTGTGGTAGGCTTTGTTTCATGGGTGGTGGGGAGGGAGAGGGAGAAGCTGTGTTCCTGGAAAATGGTTGGTTAAAGAGAGTGTGTTATTCTGTGGTTTACTGTTTTTAAGTGTATTGCATTAGCCAGCAATGGGTCTGAGTTTTTTGGTGGTTGTTGCCATATTTTTATGGCTATCTGTTGTATGACTGATCTACCCTGCCACTTGTTCAAGGATGATAGAAGGCACTGCTTTTGAGCACAGCAGAAGTGATGCTTTTTGGGCAATTAAAAACATTTCTTACAACCATACAGGCAAACCTTAGTCTTTGTGTGTGCGAGACTAACTTATTCCCTCTTTTTGTATACACAGAGCAGCTTGGAGCCTTTCTAAAAGGAAATGCAAATTATAAGAAACTTTCCTCTTCAAACATGTTTATTGATAGTACTAGTTTGGTTGTATCACACTACTTAAAGTCAGGTGTGCCTAAGTAAGTGAACACTGTCTCCACCCACGCAGCAAATCATTGCCTAGTTGGATTCCTTCCCACCCCGTGCCCCAAAGAGTGGGACTCTGTGGGAAGAATCTAGTGCCAACTTCAACCAGTCAGTCTGAGTTCAAGGTGAGACAAACGCCTTGAAGGACCCAGTGGGAAATGTGCTTCGTAGTGTAAAGATCAGCTTCAAAAACAAGGCCAGTGCCCATTGCGTTCCTTCTCAGGGCGGTTGTGTACACAGGTGTCCGTAGGGTATTCTAAAAGAGCGTGGAGGAAAGAAGGACACTGAGTAGTGCTTGAAGTACTACTATGTGAAACTGGAAGCAAGAAGGGGCTGTAGGAGACACGACTGTCTCTGGAAATTCACTTTTTTTGTTACACGTCTTAAATACCTGATACCCAGAAAATGTAAACGTCCTTTATGTCATTAACTGGTAATGGGAAATAACAAAAAGAGGAGTGGGATTGAAAGAGCGTCCCAAGATGGTTCCATATGGCCGGAATGGAAAAGAGGCAGCAAATGTATTAACCCCCTTGAGTGTCACCCCTAGAAAAGAAAAACTTCAGTGACAGTTAATGTAAGGAGAACTGTTAAATTGCATGCTTTATATACTAGTGATAATGGTAAAACCCTGCTGCTCAGAAGGAAGGGACTACCAGCTCTTGGGGTGTGAAAACAGAAGGAAGGGGGTAAGCTAACTGGCCGTTGTGTCCCCAAAGGAGCAGTACCTGGAGTTTGAGCCGGTGCGCTTCAGTGGGGATTATCTTCAGAAGGGGTAGCTCCACCACCAGGACTCCGGGCTTGCTTTTGGTGAGGCAGCCATGCTCCATGTCCCAGTCTGCTCCTTCCAGAAACAGACCAGAAACAAAGCAGCCTGTACAGGCAGAAAACACAATACCTTGTGTAAACTGAAAAATCAGTTTAAGGCAGCTGTTGTTCCTGCGATCGCTGTCCTTGGCACATACACAGTCATGACAGAACTCACTTCACCATTTCAAAATGCAGCTGTATTTATCTGTGGTGTTTGTTTTTATAATACAACCATGACCTACTGTGTTTAAATTTTTTTTTTCCAAATTAAAATAGTCTCAGTTGGACTATATGTGATAAACATTATTAGGAATAAATACTGATTTGCTTGCAGTTCTCATCCCCACAGTGGGTGCCATCTGCCAGCTGTAACGTTGCAATATTACTTGGCTATCCCAACTAATAGCCAAGTTACAAGAGGGCTTTTGGACCGCTGGGGGGCTGTTTGTTAGATCATGCTGAGAAAAGCAGAAGGGTTGGGGTAGAGTTGTTCTAGTACAAATACCAAGCATTTTGATGAAATGGTAGTAAATAAAGCAAGCCCTTGAGGTGGCTTTTGTTTTTAACTGAAAGTTAGATTTAGCAAAAAAATCACATTTTTCTTTTTCCTCCTCTGTTCCAATCAGGTCTGGTACTCAGAAGCATTGCGTAGCTGTCCCTGTACCCAGCAGTGCTAGTCACAGAAACGTCATAAAGATACTTACACAATAAATCATACATAGTGGTATTTACTTTTTGTTTAAATATATTTCAATATAGTATTTGTAAATAGATCTTTATAAACCTGCTAGGACTGGTAATGTTCTAGCCATTAAGAAAAAAGTGTATATATACAAAGTTAGGAGAGGGAGCAAGGGGGAGGTGTAAGTTCAAACACATGCACGTGGGTGGAAAGTGCTGAAGAAAGGTGCTCGTATTCTGTGTATGCAGAGGCTCGGCAGGAAAGCAGCAACCAGAACCCAGCTACTCCCAGCTTGAAATCACGGGGACTGTGAAACGCTTAACCAAGGGTGTTGTCTGAGGAGGTATAATCTGAGTAATTTACTCAGTATGCCAGGCAATCCCTTGCTTGCACTCCCTCACCAATTAATTAACTACTTCATTATTTTTGCCAAATAATCATAAAAACACCTGCCTTGAGTAGACCCCTCTGTGATGTCTTCTGCAGTCCTGTACGTGGTTACCTCGGTGTAGAGGGTGGAGTGATCCAGGGGCCACCTGTTTTTCCTGCAGGTGGCTTGAACAAGAGCCATCAGGTAAGATTCTGGGACATGCAGGCCTGAGAGCCACATCACCCTTGGTTCATGCTCGCTAACCTGCAATCACAGCAGACAATCTGCAGCACCTGCTTCTCCCACTGCACCTGGGACTCGGCCTGGAGGCCAATGCTCTTGATGGCTCGCCAGCCGCCAGTCCCTCTTGCAGACGTAGTCATGCAACAGTTCATTATCATTCTAGGAGGTGATTGGCATTAGGTCAAGTGACTTATCTAAAGCCGTGTGTGTTCACTGACTTTGCACCAATTTGCATAGCGTATCGTGCAGATTAACAAAACAAAAAGCTTTCTGGAGGCACTCACCCAGCTGCTGTACTGGTTATAGCGAGCTCTGAAGAAAATAATCCAATTTCCCAGTGTTTTGAGTGTGTCGGGGGCTAGCCGCCGCCAGATTCCTGGAATCTGTCCATTGAAGAGAGCCCGAGCCACATCATCCAGTTCACTGCTCATTCCGACTTCCCCAGCCAAGGCCTGGGAAGAGAGTGAGGGTCTAAGTGCCAACCTGAGGCAGGTAGAGCCCAACTGATTCCATATAGTACCTGAGTTCTTACTTACACGTCGCAGTTCAGCCAATGACTTTGACATTCGAATGATCAGCTTATTAAAAAGTTCCAGTTCCTGCAACAGCACCACAGTCGTAGGGGATATCTCTGGTCCAAAACCTTTCCGGATCTGGTCAAGATCGAATACTTGTGGTATTTTGTTCTCTATATCCTTAGCAACATTTGCAATATATTCATCTCGACTAATTCCCATACCAGTTTCACCTGAAACAAAAATGGTTTAGTGAGACTAAATCTGCTTAAGTTACTCCTTCTATTACTCATTTTTGAAGCAAACTTTGAGAGCTGGCTCACCTTTTGGCGTCGAAGCCTCCCACCCTCTGCAGTACTGACATCTGCACCAGAAGACTCCCTGCGTGTCTCTCACTCTGCCCCCGCGCCTGTGTTGAACCACTGCCCGGGTGGCAGGGCTGAGCGGGTCAGCTGCTTTGCCCCCTCCTCTGCTCCCACCCCCGCTGTGTGCCGCAGGATCACGCACCTCCCCACACAGGGGGCAGGCGGGCCATGGCATGGCAGGGATCACAGTCCCCATGGCGAGCAGCTCGCCACCTCATCATTTCTTACGAAAACACCCCAATAAAGAACATACATACCTGTTTGAGGCTGCAGCTCAAGAAGATGAGAGCATATATCGCGAACTGCTTGCGTGTAATAGCCAATCTCAGCATTTGCATGAAGACCAAAGACCTCTGGAGTATTAGCAAGCGGCAGAGATTCTATCACCTCTGCAATACAAAACCACACTTCCTCAAGATGTGATATATTAAACCACAGCTACCAGGCAAAAAAAGAGAATACTGCAGCGGGTTTTGTTATCACTTTGCTTGAAAACAACATCACATGCTGTAACTGGTGCTGAAAACACTGCCAGGACTGAATAAACATTTTTAAGCATGAAATACACCCCCCATGGAAATGGATCATTTAATAATAACAAAATGAACATGCTGTTTACCTGGGGCTTTTCTGGATTTTTAAAGACATGAACTGGCTGGTAAGTTCACATTACAAAGGGCTGCTCATATAAAACGCTAACAAACAGCATCGACAGTGGATTATTACATTGCAATACATGCACATGCAATGCCTGTAGTTCTTTTCAACTTCTCGTATCCAGCAATGGACGTGTGGAGAGAATGTGTACTGTAGGTAGACTTTTTCTTTTAATGCTAACTTACATGGCAGAAAAAGCATTTCTTACCAACAAAGTCATCTTTCACAGTCCCTTGCGGAATTTTATAATCAACCTTGTCGTTTTTATAAAAATGAAACACTTGGAACGTGTCAAATATGAAATCACCAAGGTACTCATCCATATAGACAGTCAGAATGCGACGATCAAAGCTGTCAATTGCGCGCCCACCATACATGACCTAGAAATTAGTTACACTGATATTAGAGCACTGGCTTTTGGAGCAGCAAATACAGTTTAAAATCACTGAAAGGTCCAACATACTCTTTGCTTTTGCAGTGACTGCATGGTGTAACACTGTCTCCCTTAAGGGATACCAAATATTTGGACTTGGTCTGGAGAGAGCTGCTCAGGGCACTCCTAATAACCTGTCTTGGTAATTTATGTATGCGCAATGGTACCTTCCTTCGGTACCAGCTCACGCTCAGCTGTGATTAAGTGCTGCAAAGTAACAGCTTTCTGCAGGATTTCACGTCACAGCAACTACTCTGAACTGGCCAGCCACTACACAGCACGTACCACACACAGCACTGCAAGAGCTTTAGAAATACCTGTTTGTACTGCTCGCGCATCAGTAATACTCCCCTGCACTAATAATACTGTAAAGTTGTGCTGTTCAGTACCTTTCATCAGAGGATCCCAAGGGCTCTCTCACTCAAAATTAATTAAGCACCATAACTCCCTTGTTGTGCAGTTACACACAATTTCATTGACACAATGAGATTAAGTGACTCGCTCACGGCTACACAGGAGTTTCAAGACGGCCCAGGAGAGATTCTCAGCCAGCTTTACTTGGTGATACAGTCCATGCAGAAAGGAAGCTTCATTTATCTGGATTCTCTTCCCATCAAGTGTTCCTTAATGACATTGTAGGCACTCACCTCACCAATAAGATATTTGAGACTGCTCCAGGGGATTTTATCATCATTTTGTTGGAAAGCTTTTGTCAAGTATGTGTTAAGAATTTCCATGCAGACCTAATAAAGTTGTTGGAACATGTGAGATAAGAAGATTCATAAATCAGCTATACATATCTATAGATTTTATTTAACGTAGTTCTTGTTTGAAAACTAACAATCATTTCTTTTTCAAATAATTAAAAAGTATAAATCCCCTTCAGAAAAGAAACTCATGAGAGAGGCAATATAAACATGAAGGACTGGCAATCTGATTAATTTTTAGTGGCCAAAATTGACATTATAGAAGATCAGGAGTCTACATGAGTCCACAGGAGCAGAAAAAAATGAAGTTGTGTTATTGTGAGAAAGGATTAAAGCTGGATAGATTACATGTTTTCAAAAGTAGTCTGAGCAATTCAAGAATATAAAAGCCGCTGTAATTATTTTCTTACCTGGAAATCAGATTCATTAAAATCATATGGTACGTTCCAGCCAATCTTCCCAAACTTCCTTCTCTCCTGAACCACAGCATGGAAAAATGCCAAGACGTAGACTAAGGATTTGAAGGCAGGATGTGGGCACTGCTCTAAGGCTTCTTGGGGAATTCTGAAATAGGTGGCTCGCATATTCAGTTTCAGACCATTAGGTGGTTCTGTCACAACCTATCAAAATAGAGAAGCCATCAATTACTGGATAGCCTCAGGAAAATAAGCTGTAAATATATCATGCTCTCTAAGTGAGCTATACAATGCAAGCTTGAAAATTTTGAACAGCTTTCCAAATTCATACCAATATGGAATTTTTTCTTATGTAAAGACGTGAAACAGACCTTTTAAGTTTATCAAGGTAAACACACATATATAAAGACAAACTTGATATTATTTTAGAACTAGTCGTATTAATGGAAAGACATTAGAATTTATCATACTTGAAGATCTAATTTACTGAAATACTACCAGCACTTTACATATTTTGGTGTGTCCTACAAATCACCACAGTAAGATGGCTTAACAGTCTTTAACATGGCTTTACTGATGATCAAAGTGAGGCAGAGCCAGCTTCCTGCAGCTTTTTCAAAGAGCTATAAGACCTTTGTTCTCACTGCTCATAGCTAGACCTAGCAAGTGCGTATTTGCAGTCTTTTAAAGATACGTTCATGCTCACTTCTCTCCACTGCAGCACTAAACACTTCTGGAGGTGAATACTCCAGAGCTGTCATTGATACATGAGAGCACATACTGGATGAATCTGTCATGCCACTGCTTTACTGCTTCCAAATCTATGAAATAAAATTATTATGTTTACAGGACTGGTTCACCACAACAGAAGTAAAGCAGCCATACATAGAAAAGAACATTAGGACAGCATCATGGCTTGTGCCTTCAAAATAATCAGCTCAGCTTGCTTATGATAAATGCTGCAGCCTGAAGTAGCAGCTGGAAACCATTATCCTATTACATGTCTGCTCCACTGGCACTATTGCCAGGCTAGGCACAGATCTCAGTTCTGCACTTCAGCATCAGGAGTGACAGGACTTATTTCTGTCTCTCCAGATATTCCTCACTTATGGTGGCATTTGAATCTAAAGAGCATTTGTCACATTTCCAGGTTTACTCACAAACATCTACTCCGAAATAACTGCTTCAGAAAAAAAACTTGCTGAACAGCTTTCACCCAAAGGAAAAAATCACCGTAAGATAAACAGGATGATTAAAAAAAGGCTTTGGCTTATAATGACAAAAAACTAGTACACACAGCCCAAGTCAACATGCTGCATTCAGGTCATGCTCCTCCCAAAGACAGTCTGTTTTGCTGAAGAAGAATGGCAGGACAAGCCCTGCTGACTGGGGCTCCCCCACTGCACAGTACCTTTAAGGACTTCTGCAGTATTCCAATGGGGAAGCCCTTGGTCGGGTCAGTAGTCAGCCAGAGACGAAAGTCTGGGTGAGGCTTCGTAATTTTCTCCAGGGCCTTTTCCAGATTGATAAGCCACCTCACCAAAAGGTGACAGTTCTGCAACATTAGCCACTCCCCACGAACCACCACATTCTCCAGCATCTGCAAAGCAATCTTAAGAGAGGGAAAGAACAGTCTGTGAGTAACTCTCCCTTTATCCTTTAAGCAAACTGACTCTGATGGGTTAGTGCAATGGATTTCTTCCTGCTAGCAAGCACACTCAGCCTTTAAGTTAGTTTAGGAAACTTACCCGAATGCTCCTTGCTGAGAACAGACCTTTTCCAATACCACAAGAAGCTCCTCTGAGATGGTTTTTTTTTTATTTCATTAATTCTTTTTGAAATTAAAAGTCACGCACAGCACTGAAGTATTTCAAAACAATACAGGAGTGTGCATGGCCCAGAAGAGGGTGAAGATCAGAGTCTAGGAAGTGGTGGTCTAAATTAATCGATTCTCCCAGTGACTGAAATCACAGCAAATTCAGTCAGCTGCTAAGCTTTGGACATCCCTTCCTAAGCTACAGGAAAGACAGAAAAAGCAGAGCGCAGCAGAATATCTTTTTGGTAACAAACACTGTGACTTCCAATCAACTCATGTCCTCATGTCCATCTACAGAGACACAGGGTAATCAATTAACCTTTGAAAGGCTGCGGAGTAACATCTTTTCAGCTCAACTATTTTTTAACAGATGACAATATCATTCAGCATCTACCCTTACCCAAACCATAAAATCAGCCAATCAGTCAAATGCTCCCTTTCACATTACAGGAAAGCAAATTGTATGCTATGTCTGAACCACAAAGTAACTCCCTTTAAAACGGACCAGACCTTTGGAAAGGAGATTTGAACAGGTCCACAGCAATTAGGGAGCACGATTTGCAATTCAGAGACTAACTTGCTGCACACAGCAAATCCCTACCCTCCCACCAAAGTTACCTTTTCTTGGCCTTGTCCCATGGCTAGCAATTTGAGTTTATCCCCTCCAAAGCCTGTCCTCTCGGCCAGTTTCATGAGGTCACTGACAGGATCAGAACCAGGACTCAAGATAAAAACAACTGGTGAGTAAGGACTGCTCTGCTCAAAGATAGCTTCAAAGCTGATCACAGGGGGCTGCACATACCTGGTAGGAAAAGAATCACAATGAACTGCTACTTTACACAAGAGCAGCCATCTTGTGTAAAAGACAACCTTTACACAAACATCAAAGCTGGCTGCAGACTGCACATGGAGTCTACAATACAGAGATACAGAGACAAATCACACTCTGTTGTTTAGGCAAATTACAAAGTCATTTACATAGCTGATTACAACTGCAGTTCTGTGTAAAATACCTGAGCGGTGTGATTTGGATTGGAAAGAAGAGAGTGACTTACTTCTCATTCATTGTCAGAGTAACATAGTCTGTTACTGCCCGATATAGCCGGTCCACCCGGAAACACCGTAAAAGTAGGAGTTTCTGAAAGTTTGAGAGATTGTTCTGGTACTGCATGGGGAACGGCATCTGCTCCGGAGCATCTGCATCATACCACTGGCAAGAAAAGATGGGAGACAATGCAAATGGAGCAAATGGCTCTGTCAATGAAATCACTAGGAAAGCAGACAAAAGCAATTTGATTAATGAGGGGCCAAGAGACACAAGGAGAAGAAAGAATACAGTCAATAACCTGCAAAGAAATATTAAAAGATTAAGTGAATACAAAAATTTCAACTTTTTCAGTATGAAGTATTCAAGTCCAGAAACACATTTGTACTTTCATTTTATGTCAAGTAATTCTCTGAAGATACAGAAAATAGCATTTCAAGCAAAAAGTATTAAGAGATTGCTTACAGAAAGACTTCTTATAAAGCAAGAAGACATTGAATGAAACCAAAGGCATAACAAAGGAAAGTCTGTGTTTGTAACCAGTCTATAGAACTCACTGCCACAAGAAGATCAAAGTACAATTTAGCAGTACAAAAATAACAGTGAAATGTTGACTGTTGAAATCAACGGCAAAAATTCGACTGACTTAAACAGGACAAATAACTCATCTAAGGCATTTGACTGGAAAATAAGAAATCTACAGTATACCAGGCAAGATTTGGGGG
>NW_010558257.1:31511-49984 GCF_000687285.1 Phaethon lepturus | reverse complement strand
ATCTGTGTGGGGGGGGGGGTGGGTGGGGTGTGTTTTTTAAATAATAAGAGCCCTAATTCTTCTGGAAATAAGCCAGTAACTGAGGTCAAGAAGAAAAGCAAGGCCTTGACAGAAAATGTCAGTGGTGACATGCCTCCTGCCGAGTGCTATGGCACACTGCATCATACTTCAACATTAAATACCAGAAGAAAAACAAGGAGAGAGAACAGGATTGCGGAAAAGCACGTACATTTTTCCATACATCTGGATTTTTTTCCACATCATCTGGAAGAGATTCAAATTTGTCAGGAAATAGTTCAGACAAGCGAATTAGGTCTTCCCAGCCTTGATCTGGAAGCCAAGCATACGGTTTCTTTCGTGCACTCTTCTCCAGGGAAATATTGCCTAGTCACATTCAGAAACCAGAGTGAATGTTCATGTCATAAATTCTCCAATACATGACCACACAAACTGTCCCACTGCACAGAGGAACCAATTGGAAATTTGTTTCTGGAAGCACTGGTCTGATGAAAAAATAATAGCATTTTACAAGTGCTTGCAAAAGTCAGAGTTGTATCTTTGCAACCATTTCTAGAATTATTTATAGATAGTCAGAAAATAACTAAAAATTATTTTCTCAGGTAACATCCTAACAATTAGCTAATGTAAGATTTGTCAACATCTGCAGAGAAAGATTAGCCTCTTCGCTGTTCTACAAAGCGAAAAAAAAAAAACAGAAATAGCAGAATCCACAATTTGTGCAAAACATCACAGTTCAACTATCTTCAGTGGTTTGTCTAGGTGCTAGCTCTTACAGCAAATCATATCTAGTCAAAATCTATCTTTGAAAGATCTTTTAGCTATTGCTACATATTTATATGTAAATATTCACTTTACCTTTCAAAAAGAACTCAAGTTCTTCTTGGGGAACTCTGCCATCAGCTTGTTCGATTCTGACAGTCATATTAAAGGAGAATAGTAACTTGTGCTTCTCAAACAAGCCTACATTAAAAGAACAATATTTTCAAAAATCAGATGCTAAAACTTGTGGAACTGGAACAATCTTTAAATCCACATCCTGCATTTGGTCACACCGCAAAGACCAGGGTGATCAAAGATTGGGCTTTGGATCAGATTTAGAGAGTCAAAACAGCATCTGTGAGTTACATCCACGGATGGGAGATCCATAGTTGCTATTTACCATTCATAACACTACTAAGAAAAGCATTTCTTTAGAAGTTACATCGGTAATCTGCATAGTTTCTTCAAACAGAAATAGCAGGGAGTAAAGTGTAAACGAGGACCAATGCTGAGAACCGAACATTAGTGAATTCATTGTTTGCTAACTTGCCTCTTTAATGTAAACCACCTGAAGGGATGGCTGTAATCAAGCATTTGCACAACACAGTATCAGCTCATCACTAAATCGCACTAACCTGTGCAGCCATAGTTATAGGTGTTGATAGTCAATGTATCCATGATGTTTTTTAACCTCTTCAAAAGAATAGGACTGGGCATGGATTTCCGAAGAGAGAGTCCAAAAACCTCTAAGAAGGAGACCAGTGAATACTGATACATGATGTTGACAAGTGCCATTTCAGACAAAACAGAGAATAAAATGGCTCCCCTCCTGGCAGCTGGTCTGTAGCCATCTCGAAGATGATCAATGTCCACCGCTGTCGTCTCAGCCAGATTCAGTTTTTCAATCACCTAGCCATACATTTGTTTTATACACATGTAATTACTGCGCTGGTATATACTATATCACAATAAGCAGAGCTATTCAGTGCCTTCCTCTCTATGTTGACTATATAGAGAATCTGGGCAGGTAATCCTAAAGAAGTAGTATGAATTATAAAAATCAAAAGTTAGAGAAAATGAATCCCACTCTGTATATTTATGAAAACTAAAGGCAAAGATTTACAGAGAATCATGGAAATAGTGTGGGAAAGGCCCTCTGGGGATCTTTAATTCCAGTTTCTGCCCAAAGCTGGACTATGACCGCCACTAGATTAGGTCAGCTGTGGCTTTGCCCAACTACAGCCTGAAAACCTCCAAGGATGGAGATTCTACATCCTCTCTGAGTAACAAATACCTTAATTCTTTGTTTCAGATCTGATGTAATACAAGACAAAGGTTGTTTCAGAGCTGAAAGAAATATATGACGTGCTCTTTGCTTTAGAACTGTAAACAACCATTGTTTTTGTCCTGATAAGGACTCTTCTGAAGATAGGATTTGGTTCTATGATGCAATAAAATACTGTCCAATACTGAAAGATGCAACATACTCATGAGAAAACTCTCCATTTCCTTTCAAACTAAATCCTAGCTTCAAGAGTGAAAGATGAAGCACAATGAAAAAGGAAAGACAATGTTCTGTTAGTAGATAACCTTCCAAAAATCCCGGAGCCAGTACCTCAGTAGCTTTGGATTTTGTTTCTTCCAGGGTTTGCACCAAGTCCAAGTTGTCCAACATGTTTCCTGTGGAAGATGTCAGTTCCCGAAGGAGAGAGTCTTCCAGATCTTTCAGCAAGTTTTTGTTGTCACTTGTCTCCTGGATGAGATGTTCTCTCTGTTCTTCCAATTCCCTTCTTTCAAAACCCGTAATGACGCTGAGTAACTGATCCTCTAGGCCCTTTAATGTAACTACAGATACGACACATGTACACAGCACACAGTCTTTTCTTAAACACAAGGAGAGCTTTTACACAACTTATTTCATCTCAATCATCTTATAAAATTACAGTGATGCAACAGAGTGACTTGCTTAATAACTCTGTATCTTAATTCTACCAAAGCATCCTAACATGACAGATGCAAGAAGAGATATTTAGCTCAGTTTCAGATTAAAAGAGAGAATTGAGAAAAATTTTCTATTAAATCTGATGCTAAGTATAAGGGAGACTGAATTTTTTAGAGTTTCATTGCTCTTTTAAACACCCAGGCCCTAAAGTTGCAGTACAGCATAATCACTACTTTGTTACTAAATACACATTTTTGCTTACCTGTATAATTGATAACCATAGCTTTGCCAAACACAGAGGGAGAATACTTGGGATTCGCTAATTTGGTGTTCAGGTACAATCTAAAATTCCTGTCATAGTCAACCTCTTTGTCACCCAGGATAATGAATGTTCGCCCCTGTGCAACTCTGATATTCTTCTCTAAGACATTGTCTATCACAGGATCAATGTATTCATCAACACCATGCAACAAGAAAGGGCTTCCGTACTTTATGGCCAGTTCTAGCTGTTTAAGGAAATCTGGGTCATTAAAGGAAGCCATCTGCAAGAGAACAATGGGAAGATATGAAAAGAGAACTGATATTCCATTTGCTGAATGGTATTAATTTACAACAGTTGCCAGCACTAATAAAGTTTGCTCTTTGTTCTTCCTCTTAGAGATTATATAAACTGCACAGGTACAAAACAGTAGGGGTGCTTTTTTTTTCTGATCAGCTGAAAATAATTTCCATTTGGAGAACTATTAGTCAAAGTTCCAAAGGTACCTGTGACTGTGGTAATTGTTCTACATGAAAACTCCAGCCTGGAGCTGAGACAGAACACAATCTATACCAGCCTTTTGGTTATAGTATTTCTGCATGTACTAAGGCTGGCCAAGATCCCAAACAAACCATCCATCCCAAAGGATTGAAGGTCATGTGAACAGTGATATTCACTACCTATTTTAGAGACACAGTAGTCAACACATATGTCAGTAAATAATTGGTTCCTTGTTCAAGATGACAGATATTTATGCAGCTTTTAAGATATTCAGTAAAGAGGCAAAATGATAATTTATCTTTACCCTCAGGTTATTTTTTTCTTCTTTCTTCTTAATCCACTGTAATGCCTGTTGTTGTGGGTCAATACAGAGTGGGAAGCGGCTTGCATACATTGTCAGGATGCCATTCTGGATAGAGAGCTCATCTGGAGGCAATCCTTGAGAAACCCACCTGGGGATGGAATGGATCAAAGACCAGGCTGGGAAGAAAACTTGATGGGAGGGCAGCACATTTCATTTGTCAGTAAAATTATGCAATTCATTGAGTATGCTATTAGACACACAAGGAAACATATAGTGTATGTAATTCTGAGAACAGTGTCAAAACTCAGACTAACTCATTGTCTGAGTCATTTGTCACTACACTACTCAAAACACCAACTGTTGTATTTGGTGAGTAATCCTGCAGTAGTTGACATATGGGCCACCTGGGCATGGGTTTAATTCCAAATTCATTGAAGTCAATTAAGAGACTCCTGTTGGGCTTTGGGTTGAACACATACTATAGATAACTCCTTTTAAAATCTCCTATAAAGGTATCATATGTGTCTAGGTTCAGTGAATGTCCCTGGAGTGGAAAGTACAATGGTTTGTTGTAACAAATAGCCTCTGTTAACCAGCAGAAAAATAAATTTGTCTCCTTGCCATCTTTGAGACATGAAAGTACAATGGGCTCTCTAGTATGGCTGTGTACTTCCACCCACAATGCCAATTCTATGCTACAGATTCAGATCCAGACTCCCACTTCACGATTTCACATTCAGTAGTCACTGGGCTTCTTGACTGGACATACCTGCTAACCTCCACCTCATTAGTCAGGAGGCTTTCCAACCTAAATGGTTGACTGAGAGGAATCTCTCGTGAGAGGATATCTTCTTGCCACACTTGATAGATCATTTCATTACGAAACTCCCAGTTGAATGCTCCTTCATAACTCAGAAAGGCAGCACAGAGTAGACAGTCTCCAAGCAACTTCACCTTGCGTATTTCATAGTCCTCTAATTCCTTTGTCCACCTGATAGAATTATAAGGGAACCCTGTGTCAGTATGTACCAGGGAGATGGGATTTATGTGCAGAATTTCCAGCTGCTGCTACTTTAGATGTAGGTTGAGACAGACCCCCAAATTTACCATCAGTTGTTCTCTCACTTTTATGATGGCCACAGGCACTAAGTTGATCTGAACCATCTTCCTTTTAATCTGAGTTCACCTTTTTCTTCTGCACTAAAAATTGTTGTTATAGTTTTTCAAGAGCTAATGGATATTAGCTTAGAATGGATATTAGCTCTTCTCAGAAACAAACATCACAGGAAGTGATGTTTCCAAAAATGTCTCTGATAGATTTTATCCCTGGCATATAACCCTCTGATGTCAAAAATTGTTCCTCTTTGAATCTAGACTTACCTCTTGTTCTCAGATCTCAAGCCAAAGATAAGCTTGTCAGCAGCATCTAATCTTCTCTGCATAATCTCTGCTGCTTCTTGTAGCTGTTGCTTTTCTTTTATTGCCTCTTGATATTTGTTCCCCAAAGCTTTAAGCTCAGCCTGAATGGTAGCCAACTCTGCCTTTATTTTTTCCAGTTCCCGCTTACTTAAGTAATAGTTCCGTTCTAGCCTAGCCACCTACATTACATTATGAAAGAAACATAAGAGTATCAGAGGAAAAAAGGGCTTTGGAGAGAAGTGTTAAGTTCTCAAATTTCTTTTCACTATTTTCATATACCTTAAAGCGTCCTGGTAATAAACAGTGTAAGCCAAAATAACTGGCACTATTTCTCACCCACCTCTCCCCATCCCAAACATACACATCATGGTCTGCTACTGCAGCCCCAAAACAGATAAATCTCCTACAGTTTTGAAACCACAAGGTACATTAAGGATAGGAGCAGTCCTGCTGACATTGGAGGCCAGCAGGACTGTCATCACATGACAAAACAGGAGGTTTGTCTGCTTAATAACAACAATATTAAGACCTCAAAAATAGTCAGACTTATTATCTAGTGAATACACTTTCTCAGTAGTCAGCTGTATATAATAAGCTTTTCTTGAAGAAAGTTTCCCAGCGTCATCTGCTGGACATTAGATTTCCCTTAGTAATACAGATAACTTCCCAGACATTCTAAAAAAAGTTAATGAAAAAAAAAAAAAAGGTCTGTGCTTAAGGAACATGGATGTTGCATACTGCTGGGCTCTGCTCTGTCCAAATGCCATGTGTTTTGAAGTCTGTTTTCAGTAGTCAGCTATAAACTGCATTTTTCTAAGCATGTTAGATTACAAAATTCCAACTGAACGCGTTCCTCCCTCCTTCTTCAAACGCTGGCATGGATGAGAACCCACATCACAGCATCATAACACAACAAACAGAGCAGTTTATAACTGAGTACCTGCCTCACCCCTACTGCAATAGCTCTCCTAAACACCTCTTTTTAAGTACTTCAAAGAGGAGAAATAGGCAGTCTATGAAATTGCTGAGTATTATTTTTCTCATCAGCACCATGCATCCACACACTCTACCTTCTCTCTCTTCGGCTTGACTTCTTTAGCTACATCACAGTAGCTCATCACTGCTTCAACAAACTTTAACATTCCCAGTCCTGCTCTGCTAACAAGTTCCATTTCATTGAAGGTAGTATTAAGATTCTTTAACAGAGCTAAATGTGCAAACACAAAAATATGGCAAGTGACTTGAATTACAGTGCAGAAATCCTCAGAGAAATAGCTTTCCCTACCAGCAATATTGAGCAATGCTGCAACAGACAATATGAAATGTTTGTCAGAATAGTAAAGAGAGTCTGACCTTAAGATGAAGCTACTGGGCTGTAAGAATACAAGCACAATATTGCCAGTGATCTCTCGAGTTCCTTCTCCAAGAAGGGAGTGCATTCAGGAGTTGTTCAGCATGTCTCAGGATCATGGTTTGTTTTCTCTGCAGCAGTCAGATGCAATTTTGTTCAAAGGGCCAAATTCTCCTCTTAATGGAATTACTCTAGACTACACCTTCAGGAGCATGTGCAAAGTTTGGCCCATAAGCTTTAGGTACAGCTTATCTTCTTTCCACTCTGTACATATCACATTTTAATTGCCACCACCTGGATGAGGTCGTAATTCTACTTTCTCGGTGACTAAAAGCAGACAGCAGGCCTGCTTAGCTGTCCTGTTTGTTTCTTGCCTGCTCTAAACCAAAGTGCCTATAAACTGGATGTAACATATAGCAGAAGGTCCCTGAACTCTGAAAAATGCAGTCACCCCAACACTGCAACACCTGCAGCACTGCAAACAATGCTGTCCCCTTGCACAAAGTGAACCCCACCCTCCCAAACAACACTGGAAGGATTGCTACTGACATGGCTAATCACATTAACAAGATCCCACATTAATTCCAAGTATACAGGTCAGTAATTTACCTCGGACAGATTTCACTTGGCTCTGAGTAATTCCATCAAAATCTATCTCCATCAGGGATCGCAGGAAATTTGCCTCAGACATCATTCCTTTGGCTGTCTTCCAGTTTAATTCTTTGTAACCTCTCATTATAAGAACACATTCCAAAACAGCCTGCACCTGCTTAGGGGGTTTTGCAAAGGATCTAGAAAACAGATGAAGGACACAGTGGAGGAGAAAAACGAGGAGACAAAGCACAGGATGCCAGACACGGATACTTCCCATTAAGGGAGTCATTGAAATACAGCAAGAGCTAGTATGTAAGACATCCTACACAAAGTGGAAAAGATAATCCAGATAAGAAACTATTAACTAGTCAAAAGCTCAAAACCAATTCTTGTATTCAGACAATTTTATCAATGAAACACTAATGGATTTCAACAGTGGAAGACGTAAAATCCTGAGCCATGATATTCTTCCCTTGGGCAGTGAAGCAGCTGTCCATTGGAAGAAGCAGAACAGGAAGAATCCAAAGATATACAAGAGAAAGGAAACTAAGCAAGTGTGGCAGGGAAGGGAGAGCTGTTGCTATTTTGGGGAAAGCCAAGGACTGGATGTGCTTTCATATCTATCCCCAAATACAAGATGTATTATAAAAACACAGGAAGAAGTTAATTCAGCAGAGAAATACATTTTCATGCTATCAAAGGATCCCTGAAAAATAACTGGTATGTGGTACTGATATTCACACAGAATAAAAACAGAGGAGGAATGAAGGGGTTTTGACAGCCACTGCTGAGGCAAAAATGATAGCAGTTTTCAGTGCATCAGACCGGGGGGGTAGAGAATTATGGGGATGACATCAAATGAAAGAGTGGAAGAACAGCCTTGAGGGGAAGTCCTGGGCTAGGAATCAGAGGAGTTTGTTGTGACCTCTGCACCCTGATGTCCTAACCTTCACCCACACACCATGCAGGTGAGAAAGGTGAGGCTGAGGTTCAGACTCTACAAACAAGGGTCTCTCGGTGAGTTTCCAAGAGTTTATGCTACTGTACATCCAAATGAGTCACCTGATTTCAGTAACATCAGACTTGTCAAGCTTCTGAAGCTCCAGTTTGGCAGCTTCTAAAACAGGCATGACTTCAGCCAGAGCTGTCTCAGCAGCTGCCTTCTCCATAGCAATAATCTTATTCTGTTCCTGTATCTCCATAGCTTTTTCTTCAGCCAGTTTTTTCTTCTCCTCAGCTAGGAATTGTAAAGGCAGGACCATAAATGGGTTATTCAAATTTGTATAGAGAACATATACTAATATAGATTTGGTCTTGGCTGAAAATCAGTAATTACCATCAACTCAGTACATTTTTGTTGCTAGCTTGCCAAAGTTTACAGTTCCATCAAAAGGTTAAGAACACTGTCAGTGTACCACACAAGAGCATACATAATCTCTTTTCCTCCCATGCTTCCCTCTGTTTTTCCTCTAATAGTAATTTTCTGAATCAGAAGGTCCCTTTCTTGCTAATGCCTCTTTCCCATGTTATGCCCTACACCTTGGAAAGGGAAGACAAGGGCAGGAGAACATAGTATTAAGTTGTGTAAAGTACTATAGGCCAAATATATTGCAAAGATGGCAATCTCGGCAAGATAGGCGACCTACTCTTCTAGCATGACACTAGATGAGCGCAGATAGGACAAGAAGGTTACCTCTAGAAGCAGCTGGAGCTCTTAGAGGGTCTTCCAACCCCATATAATATGAGCCTTGCTTAGCCTGTGGGACACTTCAGTACTTGTAAACTACCTACCTACTTCTGTGTTTGCTGAAATCTCTTGTAATAAAGCCTCACAAGCAGCTGATTTTTCTGCTAGCACAATCTTTTGCTCAGCAAGTTTCTTGTTCAGCTCAACCAGCTGTATGCTAGCTTCCTTCAGTTTAACTAAGCCCCCATCCAGCCGTTTACATTGTGCTAGGTAGAAAAAAAAGGGAAAAATGTTAGTGATTCATTGACTGTGTACCAGCACACAGCAATAGACAATCTCACAGGGAGCAAATATGCTTATACGTGCGCTTCGCAGAAAGGCAACCTCGGTTATGAAAGGAAAATTACTCTGAGAGATTTTTTTCCTTTCCTAAGCCTCCCACTCAAGACGGTGTTAATGTCACTTGAGCTGCCACATAGTGGCCCTGTGCCACAATTTACTTTCCATATTCCACTGTTCATGTTTTATCCTCTTCACATATTTCAGTGCCCACTGAAGTATGAATAAGAATTGCTGCTTAAGGAAGAATGTCAAACCTTGAGCTAAGCTGAGCTGCTATTAGATTTAATCAGACTCCTCCCCAAGCAGAAAGGTGTCTGGTTTGGAGATTCTGGCTCGGGTTCATGAACAAAAGAATTTGAGGAGAGCCCACCATTTGACAGGCAGTGAACATTCACATGTGGCCAGGATATTGGTTCAATGTCAAAACCAGATGTCAGCACAGTATTTGAGATAGTACTGATACAATGATTTTTGCATAATGTGGGTAATATGTGGGATTCTCACCACAATTTTTTGTTGTTTTAAAATATTTAAACCACTTGTTAAAAAGTAGAAAACATCTACACAGCCTTACCTAAGATGAACTCATTTTTCTCCTCCAGCAGTTTTGAGTAAGTATGGATAAAATCAAGGTAATTCTTTGGTGTGACATGGTTGCTACGTCTCAGTTTCTGCAGAAATCTCTTGCTGAAATCCCCTACAGATTCATGCACCATGACCATGTGCTCAATCACTGACTTGGAGTGCTCTGATGGGATGCGTGTGCTATTTCCTAAAATTGGGTGGAAGAAATACAAAAATTTCAAAGGTTTTGTTGGGTTTGTTTACAAGTCTGCCAATTACCATCTTAAGTACATCTAAGCCAGGAACAAAGGAAGTCTTTTCTAGGGGAAAAAGCAAGATCAAGGCAGAGTCAGAAGAGAAACTGGGCCTCCTGGTAGGCAGGCCACATTGTCTGCGGAGTCGGGAACTTGAATTTTAGCAATTTTTTATATCTATTTGAATAAGAAACTTCCATCCAAAAGTATTTTTTGACTAGGATTTTGCATCACCCTTTTAGACTCAGGGTAACAAGCACAATGGGAAATTAAGTTATGAAATATACAATAACTACAAAGTAAAGGATATACTTCTTAGGCTATCCCAAGGGTTCATGGGTTAAAACACTGACATTTTACATACCAACAAAGGATTGTGCAACTGCATACAAGGCCTGAGGGGGCCAGGGCAAGAACCAGTCAATACCAGTGTTGTTGACAAGACCTTAAAATAAAAGGATAGTGTTACCTGAAAAATTCCTTTGTAAAACTAGACCCTAATCTCCCAGGCAGTCCCATGCTTAACTTTATTTGCATCAAGAATCTGCAGGATCTGTCTTATTTGACTCCTGCTTAGCAACAATATTCTCCACAAAGTCAATACTTCCATTTTGATAGTAAACAATCAACTTTTTTGCACCTCTGTCCTACAAACCCCACTGTACTATTCTTCAGGCTGTACCGTTCTACAGGATGCAGTCAAGAGCGGCAACAAGGTATTTTAATGCCTGGGTTAGGATTCCCACCCATACCCATATTTCATGTTTCTTTTCAGTCTCCCAGGACTCCTTTCAGCCACCAGGCTCAGGTGTGTTTTCTCTCAGTGGGTGTCCCTCTCACCATGCCTTTTTTTTGGCTTTGGATACAAAAATGTTTCTCCTACCACGATCCTAGTTTCACAATGATTTAATACCACGCAGTCTTCTGTAAACTACAGAAGAGAGGCTGCAAACATAGGCTGTGTATTTCCAGTTCAGTGAGGATGACCAATTGATTTCTAGCTGTTCAGCTGGAAAATGAACTGATCTGGTAAATACTAATCAATAATAATTGCTGATATGTGGTAATTAACTGGAAAAAAAATAATGCACTGCAAATCCTTAATCATGAAACCTGCTCTGCTTAGCTTTAGCTGCCAGACATCTCCAAGTGTCCACTGGAGATTTTCTCTTGCCTGCAAGCCTGTATTTCACAGGGAAGGAACTAAGCTGTGCGTACAATTGATACCTGGGAAATTTCTGCACCACATTCTCAGACTGTCCCCAACTGGGGACATTCCCAGGACAATGTGAAGGTTGCTTGCACATTTGTTTGCAAAATATTGCCAGACACTCTCTTTAGCTGGGTTCATGCCAGCTTTAGTAGCTTCATCTCTGATCTGACTTAGTATGGTGTCTTTTTCATCATCTGGAAAAAGGGCTGGCACCATTCCTGTAACATAAGGACAGAAGAATGCTGGTGAGAACAACCAGTAAGAGAAAACCATATGGCAGGGAATAGGGCAAATGAGAAACCAGACACAGAAATTTTAAACCTAGTTCTGCAAAGGTTATTCTGGGTAGTTTTGAATGAACCTATTAATCTCTCTATGCTTCTCCTCCTTCCGCCATCCCCCATGGAAAATAAAGAGGCAGTACTTAGGACAATGCAAGGGGATTCGGAAGAATAATTAATTCATTTTTGTTTGGGTTTCAGCAACATACACAAAACATCACAAGAACACAAAGTGCTTTTAACTTCGCAAAGAAAATCTTCATTAGTGTCTACAAACCAACAGTTCATATTTTCATTCTCTCAGTCACATGACAAATATTGCCTAATGACAGGCATAAGCAGACCAGGAACAGGGAAGACTAGACCAAGGAAAAGGATAAGATTTTACACATCTGTTTTCAAATCAGACTGTGTAGGAACTTCTGTAGAGAGGGTAGTCACACAGTGCCAGCTGCTGCTCATTTTCAGCTGCTGCGTACACTAAAAGATACTAACCTACAGTTTAGGACAAGCAGCTGCTGCAGTTCAGGTGAATGCTATTCAAAGGCCAATAGGACAAAAAATTTGTGGCCAAATGCAGCTGAAGTTAAACCTCAGTCTTGGAAGAAATCTGAGACTCCTGTAACATCATGATCAGCATGAATTAACCCTATAGCCTTCCCAGAAACATATAAATGACTGTAAGAAGATATCAAAATGCCATTATTAAAGCTAAGATCATTTCAGCTATTACTGAAAGGTGAAACTAACTAAAGCAGCAGAGGGCACAGGGTGAAAACAATAATAGGTGGGTCAAGGGTACATTTGAGATTATGAGTCACAAGTAGATACTGATCAGGAGTAACTGAGGCTGCTGTGTCACCTGAAGTTAACATGTTGTTGATGAGTTCCAGGAAACTTTCCTCTGCCACATGGGCATCTGTAAACAAGAAGACCATTGACTTGTTCTCAATACCCAGCTTCTGGTACAAATTTTTCAAATCTTCTCGGAAATTATTTTCTCCATATCCTCGACTCAAGATGATCTCAAATACCTGAGGATGCAAACATATATTGAGAAGACACAAATGGACCCAAGACATGATGGTAACTCTGAATTTCAGTTAGACTGGATCAAGGGTTTTGGTTTGGCCCCTATCATCAGTAAATGTGTAAGTATCAAAAAAATATGCACTACATTCTTTTTTAAAATTACATTTGTACAACCCTGCAGGATTGCATTTTCAAAATTGCTTTGTGTTCATCCTGTTTTGTTCTTCCCTTCCAAGCCAACAGCCTCTGTAAGAGACTGGAAGTACCTCAGAGAGAGGAACATTGCCTATCTGAAATATTACAGTATCAATCACAACAAGGTTCCTCAAGCAGCACTGGAGTGCTCCTATAATACAGATAAGTAACAAAAGCAGTAGTTAGGGACTGTTACTTGTTCCCCACCAAACCCATCCTTTTTTTCTGTCCCCAGTACCAAAACCTAGATTCAGGCACTGACAGCTTCCTGCCCAGATCAACCACAGTCATCATCACCATACCTCCTGGCAATCACTTCACCCTGTTTTTCTCTCCATAGTCAAGAGATGCCAGCCTGATCTTATCTTGACAGACTGACTTCCACCCGCCCCGCTAATTTAATCCTGATCACAATATTGTTTTCGTTGTCTTCTTTCACTGCAAAGATGCAGGGTCACTAACCTCGATGGCCAGCCAGTCTCGTTAGAGACTGTTTTCCTGAGCCTCCCACTCCTATGAGCAGGGCATGCCCATGATCCATCCGTATGATGCGATGTACATGGATTAAGTGCTCCAAAGCGTCATCAAAAAGAACCAGATTCATTTTAATATTAACTTCATTATATTCCTCCAAAATCTCCTGCAGAGAAAGGTGGACAGAATGTTACTATGAGACCATGGAAACAATTAATAACATTAATAAAATAACAACACATTTAGCAGCATTATTCCTTTCCCCTTCCTCAGGGAAAATAAACTATTGGAAAACACTGCTGACTCTGTAGCTCATCCTGAATTTTCATTACGGCAGACCCCGATGGGTAACGGTGCACATAAAATTCTATGTGAACACAGAAAGGGAACAGATTTCCTACAGCTTGAGGCAGGCTCCTGCCCATTCCTCAGGCACAGACAGTATCTGGCAAAGTTCCAAGCTGATGCACACTACCTGAAAGAGAGCTTTTGCTGCATCATAGTCTTGGATATCTTCATAAATATGAGGTTCTCCTTCACTCAGTGCCATTCTGAAATCTCCAAAAAGAATAGGATCCCTCATGGCCTGCTCCAAGTCATCTCTGAAATTCTCTTCGATCAGGTTTTTTATATGCCCTTGTACCTTTAAGTATATTAAATGAGTCAGGCAACACAACAAAGCAGATCATTCTGAATCCACCAACACTCAGAAGGGTGATAATGCAGACTCTTGCTCAAATACTGGCCGATTTCAAGGGGATACATACGTCACTAGAAGATCCAAAGACCACAGCCTCCTATTTTGTTCTATGTATGATCTAAAATGATCTAATAGGCAGTTCAAGAACCATTCAAGCCAATGGACTGCAAAAGTTTAAGACAGAAAAGGATAAGCCGATTAAAAAAAAAACATCTTATCTTATATTGGTGTAAATATTATATTAATAAACCTTCCTTCTTAGCTTTCATAGATGTCCCACCATCAAGATTTCTCACAAATCTTGTAAGTCTGAATGAATGTACAAATACAGAAAAGCTGCAATATAATTATTCTGAGTTGTGAAAATTGAGCTGGAAATGTATCTTTGTATGTTAGAGGAGAAAGTTTTAAGCAGAAAAATCTGAAGCCACCTTAATATACCTCTTTTCATCTAAGCAAATTGCTTTGCAAGTTGCTTATATGTGAGTAAACTTTACCCAAATCCTCCCTTAATTCTCAAGGTATCAAGCGGTGTCATTCTCTCTTGTGTTGCAAGATACAATTTGGAGCATTTTCCAATTTGCATAACAGCCATAATTGAATGCATTGTTTAAGGACTCGGCTCTTATCCTTCTTTTTCCTACTTGATTGTATAGTCACATTCTGATATAATCCTTCCTGAAGGAAAATACTGACTTGAAAATGAAGTGATTTCCTGAGTTTTCCCCTGCACTGATCTCACAGTTCATCATCTGTGCCACTCTTAACCAATTTTCCTCGAAAGGCAAACCCAGTAACAGTTTCTGTTCCTTCAGCAGATCTGCCCACTTAGTCTGCCATAGTCACTTTATTTTAGAAAAGAAAACTCCATGGGCCGTGTTTTAAATTAATGGAGAAACATAGTGGTTAGACAAGTCTGCAGTCTGACTGCAAGACCTGAGTGCAACAGTTGGTCATGTTGCTGTTGCAAATCAGTTGCCATAGTAATAGTCAGTGACTACTGAAAATTGAAAAAAAATTACTCACCAATGCTTTGTCTGCTTCATTAATCAGCCTGTCATGGAAAACCCTCAGGCACTCATTTCTCCAAACTCTCACCATCTGGGTCACTGTTTGAAACCTACATTAACATTGAAATATCAGACTGCACCAAATGAGCTGACATGATTCCTAAGGCCATATGGTTAATAACACTGACCAAAGTCTGGACTGACTTTTTTTTTTACTCTTTTTGTTCTTGTTCTTTTCATAAGGACAAGTAATTAATTTGCTTGCTTTTTGACTTCTGGATATCTTATTTAAGAAAGGCTAATGCATCGCATTTTGTCATCAAGAGTAATATCACAATTTAAGATGTTCCTGAACATTTTTTCATTGTGGTGGCAGTTTAATGAAAAAGAGACCAAATGTGACTGATTTAATGTACCAAATTACCTCATATTCACCCATATTCATCCAATATAAATAGGATAGGTGTAGGACCACTGAAGACAATTTTTCTATTCTTACCTCTCTGGAGTTGTAAGAATAAGTCCATTATAGACCCTGGAAAGGTCCCGCAGGTTAAAAATGTAATGGAATTTGGAAGGAGTAGGGGGTAGGTCACGAATAATCATTTTATAAAGCTCCAACGTACACACAGTAATCTTGTCAGAGATGGCTGATATAGACTCATTAAACATCTGCAAACATGAGAAAGAAGAGGTGTTTTCATAAGACTGCCCAGAGAGAACTCAATGCTACTAAACATATTCCGCTTTCCAGCTTTTAACCCTGCTTGGTATATTTAAAACAATTGAGAGCAAACATTTTCAGAAATTCATATTCCTGTGTAGTATGAACATTCTGCAGTTAAATGCTTTGGGCAGGGCCCACCTTCACTCCTGAGCTTGCACAGTGCTGAAGACAGCATCAAACTCCATGACTGGGATTTCTACAGCACCTCCATAGCAGAAAAAATAAACTGCTCTCTTCCTTACATGATGTTGCAGTTTGCTTGCTAGTAAAGCAGTCTACTGTATTATATTAAAATTTTCACTGTCATTCAAGAAAGAGTTTGCTGACCTTTGTGTATTTGGTTACAGAAACCATAACCAAATCGGTCACGGGTTTCAACCTATGAAAAGCACCAGTTTTATAAATTATCTGCTGGCTTGAAAGTTTACATATTACTAAAGAATTTATCAAAACAATGTAAACTCACATCTTGAGAAAGAGAAGAGGAAGGGAAAGGTTTCCATGAAGTTCTAAACAAAAAAAAACCCCTGATAACACAAGATTTCGGGTCTTGTGATAACACAGAAATAAATGTCTATTTAAAAATAATAAACCCATTGAGCAATCCTTTAAAAGCAATGAAATTACCGCAGTGTGGCCTTTCAGGATGGAGGCATAGATCAAATTCAGTGATTGCTCAGAAGGAAAAGGTATGTTAAAAACACTGAAGAGTGAGATGAATCGAGGGTCAACTTCATTCCGACCTCCTCCAGCTTTTCCCATAGCAGCAATAAAACCCAGGTCTCGAAGAAGTTTACAGTTCATCTCCTTACCACGGTCGTACAAGAAACCTTTTTCTAGCAGCAGCTTCAACAGGGCAATGGGTTGCTGTGTGCCATACTCATCAACCTTTGTAACACAAAAGAGTCAAGATGTTTAAAGCACAGTATATCGTCATACCAATTACTGCTATAAACATGGAAATACTGTGCTCCATACTCAGAAGACCATTACAAGGACTAAGCGACACTTTGTAAAGCTCTAGCACTGATTGTGAACATTCATTCCAATGTCTCCTATGGGAAAAGTGCCTCTTCTCTGAGATAAACTAGACTTTTGCCCCATTTGTAAAGAGAAAGGGATGGTTTCTATAGTACACAACCTGCAGCCACAGAGACATTATTCTAATGGCATAAATCAATGATCCAACAGGATTTCACTTGTATATAGGACAAATATTGTAAAAGACAAAACCTCCCCTACTGCACACAAGTCCAACTCTTCTGAAAACCCTAAGCTGAAATCCAGTTATGCATTTACCAAGAATCTCCTTGACTCATGATTCGTTAGATCTGTGTATGAAAGGACCACATCAGTGCCACCCCGAATGTTTCTATACTATCTTCAAACCACTGGCAGCTTACCCTTGGCATATTCATATCATCCATGAAAACAATGAGATGTTTTCCCATAGGAGGGCCATAAGTGTCTTTAGTTCGTTTCTCTACGTTTGTCTCTAGGTTCCTCTGAATGTCCATTGATGTTGTACGAGAAGAGAAGTTAATTACTAGCAGCAGCTGCAAAGGGAAAGAAATGGATAAGAATTTATTTTTATATGTTCTTTTTTTAACTAGATCATTCAGAAAATATACTTTATATTAGACTGTCAGACGTACAGGAAACACTTCTCTAGTCTATTTACTCACTTGAATTACAGACAATAAAGAAAAATAATCCCATTCTTAGAACTTCAATAATATATACCCACTTTATAAAGCTGAATCTGTGCATGGTAGAACAGAACAAAACATCTTTGATCCTGAAGGATTCTCAAATCATTCACTTACTTTGGGTCTGAGCTTGCAGTCACGTTACTAAAGTCAATATTGCTACCCACAGACTCAGGCTTCACAATGCAAATTTAACAAAAGGACAAAGAACGAAAATGCAGCTTTACAAACAAGACAAAATGCCTCATACATACATTAAGGTCTTTGTTCAGATTGTTTAGGAAGTTTTGTGTAGTTGCTGTTTTAGATGTACCCGATTCACCTACAAGAACAACTGGGCGTTTTATTTTTACCATCTGTTCTAGTAACCAAGTAGTGCGTGTTGTATCCACTGTAGGCACTGAAAAAGATCATTAATATGATAGCAGGTTAAATTAAAATGCAGTACAGCTGGGGAATTTATATTTATAGAATAGTGCTGGATTAGACCCCCAAATTATTAACGTGCAGTTGCACAAAGACATAATCTGAAACATCAACTCACTAACAATGTTGAAAGAAAATTTTAATTGCTCAACCATATTTTTTCAGCTTTTACCAGTGGGATCTTTTTGCTCCTATAGATACGTTAAAAAAGAAATTATCTTCCATATAGGAGGGTCATGGACTGATTAAGCTCCATTTAATCCCTATTTCAAGGATATAATCAGGATTTATTTGGATCATAAGCATTTTCCCAGAACTCTACAGAGATGAATTTTTTCCTATGTGAATAGCCTGCCATTAGGAGCAACTTTAGAGATCATATAGTTATCTCTTGTGTCAGTAAAGTTAACTTGTGCTTGTTGAAGTATTACTATAAAGTCACCTGCATTAATTTGTCCTTACCTATGAAAAGCACCTGTCACCATTATACAGTGCTTGAAGTAACAACCAGTAACAGCCTTAAGAATGTAATTTTTATCTATCAAGCACCTGAACCATGGAGCTTTTTCCTAGAATTTCTGGTTGAGCAGACTGCGAATCTTCTGCTATTCTGGCTTGTAAAAGGCATTGCTAGCTCCTAAGAAACCTTATTAACTGAAACAAGTTTTTCATCCTTTCCTTATTTGTCTGTTACACAGTGCTGTAATTA
>NW_010558257.1:0-31480 GCF_000687285.1 Phaethon lepturus | reverse complement strand
CTGCTGAACTACTATGACAAGAATATTAAAGAAATTGAGTTGTGCCTTCATGAGAAACTGAACCTGAGTAGATGACCTTCAGTACAGAAAGAGGATGTCTCATGTTCAAGTGCCATGCACACGTTATAAATTTATAACTCACACGTTATAAATTAAAGGCTGTATTTTATCAGTATACATCACTGTATTTTATCTTACACTCACCTAGAATGTCAAGAAATTTCACTTGAGGCTTATGAATATATTCAGGAACAAGTTTCATCCAAGGTACCCACTTTTTTTGAAATCCATCAAAATGGAAGTCATACAAAGTTGGTAGTTGACCTGCAAACCATTAAGCAACTGGAGGTTTTCTAGGACACTGAAATATTTAATAAGAAAATTATCTGACTGAGTTGAAAGTGAAGGGTGAGATTCTGGAACAAGTTGGGCAACACTGTGTTCTGTTTACTTGTGATTTAACCCAGTAAGACATCAAACTAAATTGTCCAGCACTTGGATCATACTATTACTTTTTAAGCACTTTCACCGGCTTTCCCTTCATGTCTTCTTTTTCCTTCCACTGCTTATCTCTTCAGCTCAGCATAGAAAAGTACTGTTCTGTGAGGACAGACCAGTAGCTGAGAGTCATCTAGCATCAGTATCTCTACATAGTTTTCAGCAATAGTCCTTCAGAGAGCATATTTTGCAGCCAGGATAGCTAGCTGGAAGGAAGAATGATGTTCTGCCTTCATGGAAGATAACGTTTCTCTAATATAATCAATGGGATTCAGCTAAATTATGACAAGATCCTACCTGGCAGCTCCCCTGGCTTAGCCAGGATGTTGTCATCATGAACAGTAGACATGCAGGAAATACGTTTAACATTTTCATCAAATTTAATTCTCCCAGCATCAACAAGAGCAGCACCTAAGGAGGAATACAAAGCTTCCAAGAAAAAACACTCCAGAACATCAGGATCATCAGGCTGTACCACAACTAGAGCTTCCAGCATCACAGTCAACTGCACCACCTGTTGTAAAACAAGACAAAACTGTAAACAGAACTGCCATTTAGATGCATGAAAACTCCTAACATGTTTTCAGCTGTTCGAGTGTTTCCTGATCTTTTGTCCTTACAAGTGTACCTACTGATATGAGTATTAATGGCAGTAGAAGAGCGTTGTTAGGAACGCACTGTTTCTTTTGTCTCTTGGTGCTCATCACTAGCAAACTGACATTTCAGCACAGACTCTACTCCTGTGCTTTCTTTGGGAGGTTTTCACCCTCTCCATTGTTACATTTCTCTTTTCAGATAAACTTTTTCAACCTTTATTGTCTGTTCCTTACCATATTTAGATCTGTTTGAGGAACGATGGTCTTCAGCCTTTCTCCATGTCTGCCGTCCACAATTCCCTCTACAATCATATCAATAAGATAGGGCACATATTTTTGAAAGAGACGATTCAATTCAATTCTCTCTTTCTGAGGAATGAAAGGGACAATAATTCAGCACAGAGAAACCTGGAAAGCCAATTTTTGACAGCAGAGCTTCCCATCAATACCTGGCTGACCAAGTACAATTGTTCTTGCAGGAATCACTTCTACCAAAGACAGGGTACAGTGACATGAAGAAATGCAACACTGTTGTATGGACTGGGTTTTCAGCAGGTGAGGATCAGCATTCATCAGGTGCTAGCAACTACATTGTCTTTCTTCACCTCCCTGTGGACTTGAGTTTTTAATCTAAATGTAAGAAACAAGGACCTACACAATCTCACTGTTAACTCTTTTGGAGATCAGGTAAGCTGATTTCTTGGTTCTTCACTTCTCAGAAACAAACAGAAGTTAGAAAAGCTGTGAACTCTCTTTAGCCCTCTGTTGCAGGCCTAGTGATTAGATTTGTTGTCAGAAAATCAGACTGCCTTTATAACATTTGTTTTTACATATGTCTACAGTTCAGTACAGTATTTAATACGGATACTCTCTGAACAAGTGCAGAAATTCCCACCTCATTTTCTCTTCCTTGGATCCACTTCTGCCAGTAGGGCTTATATTTCAGATTTTTAGGATCTACAAAGACCATTCCACAGCGGGACACTGTGGCAGGAGAGGCATACTGTAAGTCACCAACCTATAAAATAATCATACAAGATAATCAATACACTTAAAGAACAGCCACAGTAACTGCTTTTCAGGCTTTGTAGACCCATCTGTATCTAACCCTTCCCATGTATTAAACGGTACGCTCGTTACTTACTTCAAACAACAAAGCACAGTGCGACTGAAGTCTAATCCGCTCCCCATTTGCCAGGGTCAATAACTTGTTGTCATCCATGACAGAATTCATGTTTTCAACCCACAGAGCATCCACATCTCCATCGAATAGAATGTACCTGTGGATACAGGAGTCAAGGGGCACTGAGTAATGTCTGATTTTACTAACATATTTCAGGATTCAGATGTGCCATCAAAGGTGTCAGTGTCAGCCCAGGTGTTTTGAAGCCTCCCATTCATTTTTGATAACTACATAGTTGCCATCCTTCTCACTGAAGCTCAAAACTCAGAAGACAGAAAGACCCCTTAGACATTTTCTATTTATTTAGCATGTTTTTTAAATAGTGCAGTATCAAATAGTTAAAAAAAAAAAAGTAAAACCCATTATCTAAAAATTATCACAATGATTTCTAGCTGTCTACCTTCGCTCTTTCTTGTCAGTAGGCCTGTTGATATCCCGAAAAATGTTTGACAAGACTCCATCTGTCCAGTCTCGTGTGGTAGGGTCAAGGATCCCATACAACTCAATCACACTCATAGCTTTAGGGTTCAGTGTATAAAGCTTTGTCAATAATCCCAGTCTAAAGATACAGCAAGAGAAGCAATATTAAAATGACACAATACCATCTCATGTTAACCCAAACAAATATTATGGTCAGCTATTGATGTCATGACTACACAGGGCTGAATAATGCAGTCTATGCCATCTTACAACCTGATTCCCATGTATCGAATTCTGTACTCACTTGTTTTGAGCCTGGCACAAAGCATTAATGACAACTGACTTGCCACCTCCAGTAGGTCCAACTACCATTGTAGTGTGACGAGTTAACATTGTCTCGTACATCTGAACTACTTTATCCACCTGAAAAACAAACATTGATTTAATAGACTGCTGCCCATAATTCTTCTATGGACAAGATCAGCAGCTGGTCTCTATCAGCTAAGCTTTCCTGCAGCCACTCCAGAGCGTGGCAATGCCTATCCAGCCTAATGTTTATAACAAAAATGCAAGCAATTAACATGTCTTATACCTGGACCGGTAAAACAACATAACCCCCTTCTTCCAGCACTTGTTCAACGGCATCATTAAAGTTAGGGTAGCGGACTCGAGGGCAATCCAGGCCAGGAAACAGGTCAGAGATTAAGCCAAGGAAGAGAGGTACATCTTCAAACACAAATTTAGGAAGATTCATATCTCGTAGAGCTCTCATCAGTACAACTTCCTAGACAAAACATAGCAGAATAAATCTTTAGCAAATAGCTAACCAATCATCTAATATGTAGCAACTTCAAACATCTCTAAAAATTGTTGCCTGATTACTTCAGTACAGCTTTGAGAATGTCTTCTTGGCAGCAGTTACTAGTGGAAACAAAGGTTATTTTATAAGGATTAAGCAGACCAATAGCTAAGAATAATACACTGCCTTTTTCTACCATCTCAACCAAATGCCAAATGGCTGGATTGGCCCACACTACACTTTTCCTGATTTGATGTTAAAATAACCAAATGTTTTATGAACATACACAAGTTCTGTAGTTCCCCTGAGAGCATCATTTAGACACCAACTTCCTACCAACCTGCAATGTGCATCTGTAGGAGAGCTTCCTTCAGCTGTCTCCAAGTTTTTAAGAAGAAATTTTAATAAGAATTTCCCTAGGCAACTGGCTATCACAACTGTACATACAGAAGTAAAATATAGGTGTAAAAGCCATAAAAAGCAAGGCAGTATTGCAAAACTTTCATTTATAAGTTTACTGTACTACTTGAGCTACACAATTAACAACTGCACAGCTGGAGCACTCAACTGTTCAAAAAACAGCTTTCACTATTCGTCCTGAGACATTCACCTGGCTATTTGCATCCTGGACTTAACAAGAAGTAAAATACCTTATTTTCTATAGATTTCCCTGCTTTGACTTGAGTTCTGATGGTAACCTGCTGGCAGACAGCATGATGAAACTCAGTAAGAACAAAGTGAAATAATAAGACAAATAACACCAATGCTCCTATTTCCAATGCAAACTATAGCCGACATGTAAACACTTCCTTTTCCTAATGAAAAAGATGTCCTGTCCAGGTTAACGAAATAGTAAATCTACCTCACTGAGGTTTGCTGATCCTCTTTTCAGTTCTCCAGCCATCACTAACACTGACTTAAGGGCCCTCAGTCCAAAATCATAATGATGCTGTTTAGAAAGTTGTTCCTTTGCCAGCTTGTATAGCACTGTCATCTTTTGGGCAAGGATCTGTATGAGATTTAAGTTAGAGGATCACAAATGTGTAAGTCACAACCAAACACTGGCTATACATACATGGCTGCATATATGGGTATAGGTAGCAATAAAATTTTCTTACCTTTGCCATAAGGAACCCTTCAGAAAAGAGCATGATTTCACAGATTTGCTGAAGATCTGGTACAATAACAACCACAGGCCTGAACAAAGCTTTTACAGACTCGGGAAGCTCAGTCCGGCCAGCATAACCAGGATTCATCGTAATAAAAATGCCCATACGGCTATCAAGGGTAATTTCCTGTCCTTCAAACTAAAGGCATAAGAAAACTTTAGACCAATGTGTAGTTGGAATTTAAATAAATAGTACTATTTGCTCAAAGAGAAAACCAGCAATACTGGGGCACCCAATTAGGACAACATGTTAAAATATTTAGCTTTAGATAGTCACCCAGATACATTCATCCTGCTGTTTCTATCTTGGATATAAACATCAAGACACTTCACACTTCTCAAATTTTCTGTCTGAGGATTTTGAATTCCAATAAACATCAGTAAATAAAGCCTCACAATCCACATCAAGTTAAGTTACTCCTCTCTCTAATTACTACTATACTACTACCCTATTTAGCTTACTTTTATCACACTTCACAAAGGAAGAACCTAGGAAAGTATCAGAAAATCAGCAAGGATTTAGCATCTCTGAAACTGAAAGTACATACTCCGGAGCTGGAAATGTTCAGCACAAATGAATTGCAGAAGCAGCAGCCCTTTGATCTAATGATGGGGTCTAACCCTGAATCTCGGCCCCAAAAAACAAGATCAACCTTCACAATTACTCTTCCTTTTCAATGTTTACCTGAAATGTTTTCAACTGATTCATTAAAGCATTTCGAATAGTCTGAATCTGAGAAGAAATGACTGAAAGCACGGAAGCATCGATACGATTGAATTCATCAAAGCATCCCCATGCTCCACACTGGGCGAGACCAGAGAAAATTTTACCAACTGCCTAACAAGAACAACAAGAAAAACTTTTCAGCAATGAATATATAAAACATTCAGCATCAACAATATTAGCATTGGTGTATGCTAAAACTCTTAATGACTAAAACCTCGGCATATTTATTTATGCAGGAGCTAGCAATCTGTCATAAGATCTTGCAATAATTACTTGCCAAGTGCAAATTGCCTATGATGAGCTTAAATGCATACCATCTAGTCATTGCTCCCCTGCTTGAAAGCACCTGAAATTCCTTCAGGAATTCATTCAAAGTAGACATTTTTTACTACACTTCATTATCAATCGGCATAGTACCTCTAAGGGAGGTACTTATGCAGAAGTTCAGAATATGTCCTTATCCTGGGCACTGAAAAAGAACAGTAGCTGGCACTTTATCAGAGAACACAGATCTTGAACTCTTACTTTGAAATCCATGCCTTCTCCGCAGTTTGTCACTACACACAGTAAACCCAGTGCTTTGGCCAGATCCTTGGTTGTTTCTGTTTTCCCCGTACCTGCCGGCCCTGCTGGTGCTCCTCCCAAAAACATTGATAAAGCCTTTGGAGACAGACCAAAAAGCAACGCAAAGCTTGGATTACATTTATATTAGGGTGGTAGCAAAATTACAAATGAACCTTTGGGTACAAAAAGCATTAAATTTTGTCTGTGAATGCATTCTATAGTATCTTTGAGGCAATCGGGTTAAAAAGACATCACAACTGGTTTCAAACATATTAGCCTTCACATTGGCATCTAGGAGATAACACGAAGTTGCAATAAAACAATTATGTGATTGCCTAGAGGTGTATTTTGAAAGGACTTGTTAGCAAAGATCTCCTTGAACATACCTGTGTGAGTGTAAGATAAATACGATCTGTAAGTGGGGTGATCACAAGACGTCCGTTCAAACCCATATACTCATAACCATACGAAAATGTACCGGTGCACTGCCGCACATTCAGTTCATCTGGCTCTCGGTCCCAGTAAAAACGCAGCTGGCTTTCCCATTCAAACTCCTGCGCCTGCAGAATGCTACACAACAGACACTTGCTCACATGAGGTAAAAGGATGGAAATATGATTTATGCATTTGGTATTTTGTCAATAGGTTGGGGGCGGTGTTTACCTGTCTCTTACAAATGTATCAACAATGTCTCTGGCATGAACATCAATAATGAGAACAGTGTTGTATTTTTTCCTGTCATTTTTGCTCAAAGGCATTGTAATGCGGGTAACCAGGTCATCAATTTGCTTATGCATTTTTTTAGCATAAAGTTTCATTGCCTGTTTTTCTCCCTTCTTCACTTTCCGAAAGACATCCTCTACCTCCCAAGTCCACCACACCTGATTAGCAGCCAGCACCATCATGCCTTGGTAGAGTAACATCCAATCAACTCTATGGGAAATACATATAGGGAAGGAGTCTGAGTTATTGTTTATTCTAAGTAACTGATCTTCTGAACAGAACAGAAAAAAAAAAAGAATAAAAAAGTTCCTCCTATTTCTGCAACAACTATAACATGAGCCAAACTTTACAGAGATGTACAGAATTCTAACAAGGTGTGCTGTTGCAGTATTTCAAAAGCCCAGGAAATACTCTGATAGAAAAGTTGCCTATTCCATGTGTAACGATTGCCAGGTTGAATTCATAGTGAGAAAAACATACCGTGCACACAACACTACAGATAAAAACTGAAGACTTAGGAAGTGAGGTATGATAGATAATACAATTTTTTCTGGTGAGTTAAAATAATGCATACAGAAATACAGACTGAATTGCGTAAAAATTTAAGAATTAAGTCTTTCATTTTTTATATCACTACAGGCTCTTAATAACATATAAGGTATTTGTGTTATCCTTGACACTGATTGTTTCACCTGCTTCTGTCTTCACAGTATCGAAAAATAGCTTCCTTAGTAAGGAGTCTGTTCGTTCGCCTCATTTCTGCTAGCACTGCTGTCATCCAGTTCTCCACTCTGCCTTCTGCAGCTACAGCCTGCCGGAACTCCATCACCTCCTCCTCAGCTGAAATCATGGCTGTTGCAATTTTCTCATCACCATCACCATCCTGAAACCTCAGGGAGGCTATGTTATCAAACATCTGAAATGCACCAACAACGAAATTCACTGGCATTTTAGAAACAAAGCTTCAAAGATGTAAGTGTGTCTAGCCCCTATTCAATCTTGAAAGAAAATTTCCATGGACTCTAAAGAGAAATGGATCTGATTCATAAGTAATGAAATACAAACGCTGATATACAGCTCAGCAGCCCAACTGCAGAGTAAACAAGCAGATGATCTGGCCCAAATGACATTGATTTTTTTTCTAGAAAATAAAGACCTATTAGGATCTACAGGAAGGTTCTTTAATGATTGATCATTCTGGTGTATCCTGAACGTTCCTCTACCAACATTCCTCTGCCATAACTGATACTTGCCAGTGTGAGAGCCAGGAAAGACTATCAATCAGATTTGATTTGGTTATTCAGAAGCTTCTTCCAGATGCTGCCAGGATGCTCTTTGTATGCAATTAGCGCACCCTTAACAGCATGTACAGGATAGTCTGTTAAACTTTTTAAAACACCTAAAAGCACAAGGCACTGTGGAAAGCCAGACATTGTACCTTTATCATGTGTTCCTGGACACAAAGTGGGTTACTGCTGCCAAGGATACTAAGCAACTCCTCATCAGATATAAAGAAAAATCTTGGGAAAGCATTTCGCTTGGAATCCAAATAATCATTCAAGCTTTTCTGACATTTCTCTAGCACATCGTTTATATGATGGAGGTCTGACAGACGATTTGGGGCTTCACAGCATTTTTTTATTGTTGGTTCTTCTACAGTTTCATCCATTATCTACATAGGGAGAAAAGAAAGTTTAGAAAATACCAAACAGCAAAGGATTATGTTCTATTTAGCTGGTGACAAAGCACACAAGTAGCACAAGCAGTATAGGTTCTTACAGAAGTGAATTAGACAGAGTTTTAAATATGGTTTCCTACTGCTGCAGTGCTGTATGAAAACATGGAGATAGTATGCTTTCAAAGCTGAGAGCATGGAGATACTACTGTAAAAGCAAGTGTAAGCAAGACAAACTTGTATCCCAAGTCAGGCAAGCGTAAGCATATACCTGACTTTGCTCCTGTATACAGTGGTACTTCAAGTGAAGGACAAACATTGCATTTCAGAACCACAGTACTATTTCAATTTTGCAGATGGAAAAAAGAAAAGTAAGCCATATTCATACTGGGAGTACGTGTTCAGTATGGGAACAGTGGCATTATAGCAGGAAAGCAATTTTAACACATATGTAGGTCCTCAATCTATAGAAAGACATCTAAGCTTTTTATTATCATGGTAAAGGTAAAAAGATGTATCCAATGAAAGGAAAAGGGCATTCTGCCTGCCCAGTACTGCCAGCAAAGGATCACACCTCTGCCCAGCTCAGTTAAACCAGAAGTCTTCCGTGTATGACAGATGTGAAGTAAAACACCAGAGTTCCTGGGTTGCCCAGTCTCATATTCAATTCATTATAACATACCATTCTCAGTGTTGCAAATGACACAGAGGACTACAACTAACTATGGAACTGGAAGCAAAATGCACTAAATAATTATGCTGATCATGAGTCCAGTCAGTTACTTGCCTTTTTAAACATCCTGTCTATGCTGTCAAATATCTTGGCTTCCTCTAGAAGCTGTGATCTGATATCTCCACCAATAAAGATGCTCTCCAGGTACATCCATTTTCTCTGAACCACCATCCAGATCTAAGAATCAAATGTAACCATCAAATAAAAAAATACAATAGAAAATCCTGATTATAAATAATAAACATTAATTATTTAGTCCAGCACTTTCCTCCCTACCTCAATTACTTCACCAATCAATGACAGAGTTTTTTCCCAGCGATGAACGGTTGAAAGGAAAGGACCCACAAATCGACTGCCCAAAACACTCTGAAGATTTACATTGTTGTCATCAAGAATCTCTAGAATTTCATCTACCGATCCCAGAATAAAGCCTCGCTTCTCAGTGCCTTTGAAGTACATTTGTACAGTGAATTTCAGGTGTTCCCATGTTTCTGCTATTTCCTTCAGACCCTGCATGTGAGCATAAAAAGATGCATCTATCAGTCTTCAAAAACTAGAGAACTATAATCTTAGCATAAAATTAAACAATTAATTCAGCAAAACTTTTGCACAGATTTTCTAATTCTGGTTTATAAAGAAGAGTCTCTTTCAAAACATCATGATGGGAACCGAATGGATCCTTCTTCGGATCCTTTTTCATAGGCCAAACTTGCTTATTGTAATAACAGAAATCCAATATACTGCTGCCAAAGCCGAGATAGCTAGGATTTTGTGCCATCTGGTAGCTTTTATTAACAGAGCTATTGATTTTAGTTGACATCAGTTACATCATGGCAGCTCCCTGAAGATGCCCAAACTTGCTGTCATGCCAATATAAAAATCTCAAGTGAAACACAGACTGTTGTCATCTATGTCTTTTTAGTTTTATTGCAATTTTTTACATTACCTTCTCAATGCTAAGTTCCTTAACAGCATTTCCGACTATTTCACCAATAACATCTGAGTGTCTGTGAAGTTCCATAGCAAACATATTCTCCAAAGTGAATGTTTCTGTCATTTCAAAACTTGTTCCTGTTCTCTCCATAAGGTCTTGCCAATGCCTGTTTTAAATTGACACATCAGCAATTGTACCACCCACCACAATACAGTAAAAATGAAAACACCTGTGATTTAATATAGAATAATGAAACCATGTTTAGCACTCCACTGTTTAAACAAGAACTAGTATTTTGGATAAAGTATCCTTGTAAAGTTTGAGGGAACTGGGGTTGTTTAGTCTGGAGAAGAGGAGGCCGAGGGGAGACCTTATCGCTCTCTACAACTACCTGAAAGGGGGTTGTGGCGACGAGGGTGTTGGCCTCTTCTCCCAAGTAACTAGTGATAGGACAAGAGGAAATGGCCTCAAGTTGCGCCAGGGGAGGTTTAGATTGGATATTAGGAAAAATTTCTTCACTGAGAGGGTGGTCAGGCATTGGAACAGGCTGCCCAGGGAGGTGGTGGCGTCGCCATCTCTGGAAGTGTTCAAGAAACGTGTGGATGTGGCGCTTCAGGACATGGTCTAGGGGACATGGTGGCGCTGGATTAATGGTTGGACTTGATGATCTTGAAGGTCCTTTCCAACCTAGTGTTTCTGTGATTCTGTGATCCTAGTCATCATAGTCACCTTGCATGCTATTACACAAGTTCATTAAGCAGAATGTGAAATTTCAAGCTGCAGGACATGATATGACCCCAGTAACTGAAATTAAAAGTTCTAACAAAAAAAGCAAAATCTTCCTACATATAGAAAATGGATTTAAATAAATAAAATCAAACCTTTCTCTTAAAGCTTCATTTTTCAAATCAAGCAACAAAGGAATGGAGTCTCGAAATGCCTTCATTTTTGCTTCCAAGTGAAAGGCTACTGGCATATTGTGTACTTGTTTGGGCAGCTTTCGAAGGGCTTTAAGAAATCCTTCGATTCCTTCTTGAAGAAACTGGACATTGAGATTTATCCAGAGCGTCTGAGACCACTCCTTTTTAGCTGACTGGGAACAAGGTCATCAGGAGAAAAAAAATCATATTTCCTTTTAGTTCTGACCAAAAATAAAAAAATCTTTCCACTACATTAGGATCTAGAGACCACAGTCAGGATGCAGATGTAATTGTATTGACATTTTACAGAGGAAGAGACAGGTTCATACAACCAGTTTTACAAGAAATAATCAAAAGGAAATACAGAGAACAGGAAAAGCATCCTCAAAAGCATATTTTACAAGGCATTTTAATTTTGAAAAAATAAAACTTATTAAAAAACTGTTAAGATTAAAACCTGAGATACCCATTGGCACTGGTACATATACTATATCCAAAACTAGTTCCACTGAAATGATCAGGGGACTTGTGCAGTAAAATGCCACCCAGTAATTATGAAGGGGGAGGGAGGTCTGCTCCTTTCTGATGAGAGTATGTGTTTGTTCCACTACGGAGGCATTGTTAGTTCTGTACTAACATCATTAAAATCATCTCATGGTGATAGTCAATTATAGGTCACAGCTTATTTCATGCAAAGGCTTAGAAGAGAGTTGATAGTAACTAGAGGACAACACAGCCTCTTCTTTTCTCCCCCACCTTTTCTGCATGTAGGTGCATGAATACATGTGCGCCTGTGTATACACAGTGTAATACTTACTCTTTGTAATACATAAATTTCATAGATCTGCTTTAGACCTTTCATATCACTCTGTGCTTTCATTAAACCGGGGTACACTGTAACTGGCAAGTCAAAAAGTTTCTCAACACTGCCCAGTTCCTGATTAATTTTTTCCAGTTTTTCCACTTCTTTTTCAAAAATGGCCAGGAGTTCCAATCCTGGGAAAGGAGAGGAATTTTTCTAGATAAACAATCCCATGGATCATGTGGAATAAATAAGACAGCATTTGCATATACTCTGTAGAAGTTATAACACTAAAAATGTCGCATTCCTGGTTGATCAGTTTGTATGTCAGTAAGGAAAGCATAATTTTCTTGTTTTACATAAAATTTGAAGAATTGTCCAAAGACTAATATTTTTAAGACATCACTTTACACACATTAATCAATTTACCTTTATCAAGATTTTCCCCGACAGCACCAGGTCCCTCGGTCATGAATTTATGGAAGAAATCTTCTATCTCTTTGCTGTAGTCCTCAATTTGTTGCTGTGTAATCTAAAGAGAACAGTGTTTAAATTGTTTTCCTTTCAATTTTTAATTTTTTTCAATATTAATTACAAATATTACCTTTGTGAATGTTCTTTTTATGCCTCCAAGGTTGTGATCAACTTCTGATGCTTCAAAGAAGAGAGTCTCCCATTTTTCCCTAATCTTGTCAGCCATCTCTTGCTCTCCTTTAGCTACCTAAAACAAAAGAAGTAGCATCTCTCACAAGAAATAGTCACAAGAAAGTGAGTGTGTCTTTTATATGTGCTCACATTATAAATTTGAAAAACAAAACCAGCATTGAAGTGTTCTGAATCAGATTTAAACACATGCAATATGTCTATTTTAAAGCGGAAAAAAAAAAAAACTGTTTGAGAAGGGGGTTTGGACTAGACAATCTCCAGACATCCCTTCTAACCTCAACAATACTATGACGCTGTAAAACGTCTTAAAAGGAAAACATTTATTCATTCACATGTGAAGCATTTGTGCCCCTAGCTCAAATCTGAAATGTTTTATGAGACAAGGCATAACATGCACTTACTGGAATATTGTACATTGCAAGAGTTCGGTATCTCTCCCAGATGTCCAAGTATTTCAGTTCCACCTTGAAGGACATGCCTTTGATCTCTGCAATTGTGCCAAGGACAATTTTGAGATCTTCCAGGGAATCTGGAGGTGTCTTAAGCCTCTGTGATAAGCTCTGTGATAAAGTAAAAGTAATTTCCAGAAGCAATGCTGACAAAGCAATTAGGTAGAATTATAATTATTAGTCAAACACAAAACATAAGTAAATTACATGCAGATTCATCTTCACTTTTAGTCTATGTGATAAAGATAACACACACACACAAAAACCAACAAAAAGTAAACTCCAGTACAGAAGGAATATTTTTGCTACAACAAAATAGAAGTTGTAAGCAGCAGCTTAAATGGAATTTCACAATTACCAGCATTAACTTTTTACCAGTAAAGGAATGAGAAAGTTCTGGGTTTTCATGTTACTACTCTCTCTTGTTTCCTAGCTACAGACAGGGACAGCTCACCTCTTTACATATGACATACCAAAATACACCAATCAGCCAATTCGGAGCGTGGTTCAGATCATCACCTACTACTCATACAACAGGAACTGAAAATACCTACCTGAATTTCCTCCTGAAGACTGAAGAGTTCCTCTCTTGCAGACTCATTAAGCAACTTTCCAAGTAAAATCACCCAGCCTCTAGCATTCTCCTGCACTGCACAGGCTAAAGGAGCCAGCTGAAGCCTGATAAATTGCTCATCTTTAATCAAGGGCTGTTGAGTCACTTCTTGAGCTACCTTCGTATAGAACTGCAACTGTTCATCAAAGGTGATACAGTCAGGCTTTTCTGCAGCTAACCTCTCCACGACTGCACCTTTGTCTAACTTCCACAGCAGGTGGTACCTCTTCCATTGGTTCAAATACTTGCTGAGAGAAGCCAGGAGTTTGTGGACATTCTGAGTGATGAGAACAGCCTGTTCAATTATCAGAGGGTTCTGGGAGATGTCACTGTAAAAGCTGAAAGTGATAACTTCATCTTCCTTGACATGCTGAGGAGGGCATTCAATACATGTACCATGCATCCATCGTACAAAATGCTAGAGTTTTCAAGACAGGGATGAAAAACAGTTACTTTGTAAAGAGTTATTTCCGTCAAATCATTCAAAAAATCATAGAATCACTTAGATTAGAAAAGACTTTTAAGATCATCGAGTCCAACCATAAACTTAACACTGCCAAGTCCACCACTAAACCATGTCCCTCAGTGCCACATCTACACATCTTTGAAATACCTCCAGGGATGGTGACTCAACCACTTCCCTGGGCAGCCTGCTCCAATGCTTGAAAAGCCTTTCAGTGCAGAAATTCATCGTTATTTAGGAGACAATGTAGGAAGTGGTGTGAATCATTTCTCAAATCAATTGTTTTTCTGATAGCAAGGAAAGAAATTACATTTTCTCATAAACTTGAGAGAAGAGTTAATTTCACCCTAACAAAAACTTTCCATGCATTACTCAGTCTGCTTTTAAAATCTCCACTGAGCAACAATATAGCATGACACAGAGAAATAGGTCAAACAGCCTGGATGCAGCAGTGGAGCAGAATAGCAAATCTGAGCATAGGAAGCACACTTAATCTAAATTTATTCATTTTGGGTGACATCTGGAATCATTCCTCCATCAGCAGAGGGAAGGAACACTGCCACAATATTTGGCTTCTTTTCTGGAAAGCAGTTCAATGTGAACATACTTATGCAGGGAAATAGTGCTACATCTTTGCCAGCAAGCTAGGTATTTCGTCTGCTGTGAGCTTGCTGTCCTAGATGTGTCCCAGATGCCCTTCTCCCAACATTTTCTGAAGTGTTTTTCTGCTGCTTTTGAGGAGAGCTATAATACAGAGAATGCTACTTACATTCCTTATTCCACCAGCTTATTCATACATCAGAAAGCAACATCTGCAGTGCAATCTGAAAAGTATTTCCTTCTGATGTATGCTGACTTATAGAACCAAATCATGTTCTTACACTGGCAAAACTGCTGAAAAGTAACAAATAATTTTGCCTGAGTAAAAATGGCATGAAGCTTTATGGCATTTTTTTCCTTTGTCATCAGTTTGGAAAATTAGGAGAGTCTGTAAAATTAGAACAATGTACTGGATATTTTTATTTCAAGATAAAGCAATATGAATCTTCCCTTTGACATTTATGCTTGCCCAAACATAAAGCAAGATTAATTCATCATAATCACAAGCAAACTCTGGCAACAAGTAAATCTTTATCAAAAATCACCTTAGTGACCTCAACACAGTCTCGGATACATTGTACAGTCATTTTGTCAATCTCGCTGGCATTAGGTTGTAAGATTATCTCAGGAACTGATAAAATAGCTTCTGTTTGGAACAGTGGCACATTTGCAAGAACAGCTGCATTAAAAGCCTGGAGATTCCTGGGAAAGGAAAAAATCAGGTCAAAGATAGTCATAATCAGGTGCTGCCCCCATGGAAATGCCCAACAGAGACTGCAGTTATCAAGTATGTGCTTAGATAGGTAAGCAGATCCATCTGAAGTCAGTTGCCACTGATTTCAGCTGGAAACACTGATCTGTATCAGAGAAAAATTGTCCCACTAATACTGATTTAATGCAAAAGCTTGACTATCTAAAAGAAGTTGTTTGAAGGAATGAATGGGGATACCCTGTTGCAAAAGGACCCTGAGGCTGTGGTCAACTCCACTGCAAGAGTCCAGCCAAGAAAGCACAATGAAGTCAGCTGAGCATGGACCAGATTACAAAGACATGGATCATAAGAAGAAGAGACGGCTGGGAAGCTTTTAGAACCCTGCTATTGTAATAATATGTTGCTTATAACATAGGCCTTTACAAGTTCTTGCTACAGGAACCTCCTTGGCCCCAGCTGCTGCAGAACAGATAAACTGAACTTGACAGACATCTGTTCTTGTACCAGTGTCCCCTGGATTACAGGGATGCATCTGGCACCCAGACATCAAGTTCTTAAAATTGTATTCTTTAGTAAAACAAAACCTTGATTTTAAAAATAAACCAGGGATATACAACTATACACACCACAAAAAAAAAGGTATCTTATTTTCCTCTTCTGCCAACAACATGCCAATATCCATTTTCTCAGAATTTGGGTTTCTCCAGTACCTTGTTATCAGCTCTCCATTTTTTTCCAGCAGGAAAAAAAAACAGAACAAATACAAATCTGTCTCAAACTGCAAATCACTGAGGTGTTCAAGCATAATATCAGTATATATAATGATCAACAAGTGCAGAAAAACCTGAAGATGAAAGACTGAAAATCTACTAAAGCAAACAATTTACTTACTTCACAATTAGCTGTGTCAACACCTGATAAATCCTATTTTCCCAGTATGCATAATAGGAAGTTAATTTTGGAGATTTGCCACTGTTCATATTGGCAACTCGTCCTTCCACTTTTACTAGTAATTGTGGAATGGCAGTATACTTTCTAACCATGCGTGCCACATCTTTTGCTCTTTTACACTTAACATACTCAAAAAATTCTTTCGCTTCTGCAAAAGATACAAAAATAGCATTACTTACCACAAAAGATGTAACAAACTTGCATACTGGAATAATTAGCTGGGCTTTATTTGTGAACATGAAATTGATCTTTAATACTGATAACATTTTATACTGATAACTTTCTACTAATAACTTTTTTCTGGTAGCTTTTATACTGATACTGATATCTTCACTTATTAATACTTAATTAATATCAGTCCTCTGATTTTATATGGATTCAATTACTTAATAGCATCCATTAGATGTGAAAGTATCTTTTTTAAGAGTTACAAAGCTTTGAAAGAAATTTGGTCCATCACCTACTCACTTAAGTGACAGGGAGACCTGGGAGACAAGTGCCTCACTGCAATTTCCATCTGAGCAAACCAGTTCAGATCAGATGGCCCAGAAGGAAGCTGATACCTCGTGCAGATTGCAGCTCTAAGGCTACACTTAGAGGCTGCATTCAAGAAGGATAAGGGAATCAAGAGAAAGCTGGGGGGAAAGTGATCAAAAGCACGGTAGACACAAATCAAATGATCTATTTGTATACTCATCTTTATGTTTCTCTCATTGACACTGTCAGCTTTATGGTGCCGAAGGTCTGCTTGTGCTTCCTCTGTTACACCATGAAATGCTACCCTAACTAGTTTTGGTAACAATTAAAAGGCTTGATTGTAGCAACTAAAAATGCCAACTAGCAGACCGAGCAAAGTAAAACATCACAGAGCTTGGAAATGAAAATATGAAGACTTACTAGGAAGTTCATCACCGTTTTTTGAAAGCGGAAACTTAAAGAGATTTGTTGATTCTATGAACAGAAGTTTGTCGTTTATGTCTTCAGAATTATTATGGATCTGATGGACAAGTGATTCAAACTTCCCAATGGCTTGTGTACATCGGACAATAAAGTCACCAATACCTTGAAATAAATCACAAGCATCTGGGTTTTTTTCTTTTAACAAGTATTTCACCAATGCATCAAAATTGCCACAAACAGATGTGTTATATCTCTGAGAATGAACTGATCCTCTGCAGGAAGACAGATGATTTCTCAATTAATCCTTCATCTAGTTCCCTTACAGCTATTATCTAAGGGTCTCGTAGTGTTTTAGTTTAAACCACTTAGTGTTTTAAATAGAATAACAACATAAGAAATACCCTCCTGGATCAGAGTCTGTCTAACCTACTATTCTGACTCTACTATTCTATAGTTCTAACTCTATATTCTAACCTACTACTCTTAACTGTGGCAATCGCATGTAACATTTAGGGATACATTGTTGTCATATGACATAAAAAATAGAACTGAAGAGATTTTTAAACTGAAAATCAGTATCTAAGGCCATTTTAAAATAGTAAATCCATTACCTAAGGAGTTCCAGTTGAGTCTTCTGTGCCCTGATTTGAGTACTCTCCAGAGTTCTCGAATATGGTCATCAAGAAGTTTGGTTTCTGCTTCATTCAGTGTTCCCATTAATTTGTGATAGCGATCCAGCATGTTTTTCAATCCATTTGTATACCTAAGGAGTGTAAGAAACACAACAAAACATAAAATCATTATTTTCTGCAAATATAGTCCTGAACGCAGCTCAAAGAGCAGATCACTTCCATCATTCCGTTCAGACTTCCATATAAAGCAAAATTTGCAGAAATACCACTGAATATTTGCATAAATGCAAATCATTTCCTATTGAAAACAAAAGAAAAAATTCATATGGCTCCAATAGTAGTGAGAAAAATCTCTCCTGCCTCAACTCAGAAAAAGTTTTTAGGACAGCCTTAGTTTGAAGCACATAAGTGAACTCAAGAGGTGAACTTTAAAATCTAGTTAGGGCTTTTATCAGCATATCTGCGTGCTAAGTGCCTGTGATAATTTGGGCAAAAGTGACTTATCCAAAGCTGCACAAGAAGAAAGTAGCAGTGAGTTTAAATGTGAGCTGAAATCTAAATGGCACTAACAATTCACTGCAAAACAAATTCCTTGTTCTTTCTCAGATTTGATGAGATGTTAATTTGTATGACAGTCCTACGTGGTGAAGGATGCAGACAGCGCCAGAGAAAAGCTTATTAGTGCAACAAGGCCATTAGTAATTCTACCCATCAAAAAAAAAAATCACTCAGAGCTTTGATATTTCTGAAATTTGATGACTCAGGGCCCATTCTGGTTTGGAGTGAAATCACTTGAAACGTTGACATAAGTCTGTATGTGAGCAGATAATTCTGTTACAGCCTTACCTAAGATATTTGTCTTCCTGTAATGCCACATATCTTGCTATTTCTGGGACTGGAAACCCTAGTTGTTCCATGTACTTTGTTTCAATGATAATCTCTTGGAGTATAGGAGAAAAATTCACTATGAAGTGGACACTTTTCTTTGTGGTGACAGACTCCTCTGTTACAGAGCTCTACAACACAAGAAAGAGCAGCAGAAAGGAGAGGAACACCAAAGTGTTAAAATGCAAGGGAAAGGTTAGCTTTTGGAGGCATTTGATAAGGCAGTGGGTAAAAGTCAGAATGGCTGACATTCAGAGCTTTTGGAGATACCTTTAAACTTCAATAGCAGACTCAGCATTCTAGTTTCAGAAATTATACACAACTTCCTCTTCAGTGAAAGCTGATTACAAGAAACAATCCAAATCACCTCTGTTTACATACTATTGCAACCAGTTACAACAGAAATCCCAGTGGCAGTTCATAGTCAGACGAAAGTTTAGTTAGAACAAGATTCTGCATGTCTGCTGGGAACCTACCTCAGACCAACTTCAGTCCCAAGTTTTGCTGTAATGTCACAAAGATGTTGCACCAAACCCCAAAATTTAACAGGAATTACAGCACAGAAGAACACACAGAGAAACAACATCCATCCGTTCGCCAGGTCATTTAGCGACTATGTCTTATAAAGGACCACAAACAATTCTGAACTCAGAACTTTTGAAATTTTCGTTTAAAAAATTGTGTTTAAAATATTACTCTTAGAAAAATCTCACTAACCACCAGGTAAGTTTCAGTTCTTCCCCACAGAGAAGTTTGGTATACTATCTTCCTGTATCTCACCTGCTCAAAAGTTTCTGGATTAACATGGGTTGCAGCCCCACCAGTGATGACAGTCAGCAGAGTATTTTTCAATAATTGTGGGAGTGTCTGTTCTGTCCTATCTCTCCACTGATTGTATTTTTGATCTTCATACTCTTTCATCCTCTTGGCCACTTGAAGATATATTTGTTTTACCTAGAAAGGAAAATTTTGTATAACTAATTTTAAAGACCATGAGAAATGTTCAACTAACCTGTCTTAATATGGTTTCTAATTTTTAATTAGATGAGAGGGCAAGTAATGCGTTGCAATTAATGCAGGCAATGAAGAATTTAGGTTCTCAAATTCTGTCATTGATTCCACCAGTGTCTCTCTGGGAAACAGTGGGAAGGTCCCAATCACCTTTTCACATCTACCATGGCTTGCTGTGTGCGAAGACATTCTTGGAATTTCACCTCACATAAGAGCACTTTCACATCTTAAGAACAGTATGAAGAAAGTATATCTTCCTTCATTAAATATCAAAAGAACTAACATACTTCCTTTCCACGTTCACTAGCAAGCAACTCCTCTACTTCTTGAAAACGAATAATAGTGTGTTTGATCCGATAGAAAAGGGATCGGGACCAGTATATTGCTCCAGCCACTGGAGGATGATTCTTGTACAAAGGTGGATCCTTGAGGTTCTGAACAAAGATTTGCTTAACATTTTCGACCTAGAAGAGAATAAAAGATTGCAAAGAATTATTTCTCTACTTGCTTGTCCATGGTTGGTATCTAACCTGGTACACAGCACAAGCTCTGAAGCCAATTCCAGCAGTAGGATAAAAACAATTTTTTTTTTCATGCATTTCTTGTTTGTATTAATTGCATTGCAGAGAATATCAGAATTTTCTGTAAGATTACATTTTATTGTTAAACTCAATGTCTTTTGAAATATCAAGAAAAATGCTGCGACCTGAAAAGCTTCCCAACATACAGGCTTCAACGTGTCAGAAATTGTTTCTGCCTTCACAGTTGATCTCTGACACCTTTTGGTCATACCATGAACTTGTTGTCCACACCATGAACTTGTTGTCCGCCACAAGAAAGCAGTAGGGTGTGAAAGATGTATTTTCTCAGGAAGAACTGCCGTTCACAAAGCAAAGGAATATCCACAAGCCTTGTTGCATTCAGAGTACACGCAATTGTCTTTCAGTTCCCACACAGTGCCACACATATACAGATACGCATATCCATTTTAGCAAATTAACCATACTATTTCACCAACAGGCTCCAAAGAAGTGAGAGCAATTATGTTTATTTTGTAAAACTTGTCAGTCTTTCAGATAGTAAATTAAACTATACAGGTATTTAGACATAAACACAGATTTATGATTTCCATTAGGTGAAGAGCTTCATGTACTACATAAAAAATCCTTAAATTAAATACCTCTTTACAGTATTGGTCCAAAATATCATTGAATTTCATCATCATCTGCTTATTAATGGTTTCACGAGAGTGGATGTGTTTGAAGTTTAACAGCATGTCAAATGCAGCTTCTGCTGATCGAAGGGTCTTAAAAGATTCATCAATAAAGTTTTTGGTCTCTTCTTCAATAACCTAAACAAAGGAAGAAAGCCAAAAAATCCTATCACTTAGAGATTCATCTTGCAAAACCAAGAAAGGAAGGCAAAATGAAAATACTTTTTTATCATAGTGGTCAAGCATTTTATTACTATTTTTTGTCTTATAAATTACTAACAAACTGATGGCTTTCCAGTAAGCTGCAGGAAATTAATGTTAATTAATGTGTCTGCTGGGCAGGTATAGAAACCACAAAAAACATTGTAACAAATTTGTACTATGTGGGTATTCTTAGGTGAGGGGTGAAGGGCTTGAATAAATCTGGAAAAGGAAGTTTCACTTCTTTGTAGGACATGATTGAGACATGGCAGCACATGAGTACAGGGAAGTCATATGTAGCCTCTGTTCATGCTGTAGTGATTCTGTCAACAAACAAAAAGTGTGCTTCACCATTTTCAAGATAAAGTGAAACTATCAATAAAAACAACTTGGAAACAGAATACTGACTTTAAAAATTGGTCAAATACCTCAGATTTTCATTCACATATTTATTCATGTATTCTTTTCTTTTGCAAACTTACATTTTCTTTAAATGAAAATGTTGGTTTCTAGAAGGAATTTGTATATAGGAAGTAATGAGGAGGATCACAGTATGTGGTACTTACTGAAACTTCTTCTTTAAACTCTTCCATAATTAATGCCCAGTCATTCGCACTTTTGATGCTAAAAGGGTCAAAAGTCAGCTCTTCCATAGGACTAGTTAGTCCATTTACTCCTCTCACTAGATCATCAACACGCTTTGGATCCCCTGTGACAGCTTTCAGTTCAGGAACAAATATATTGTAAAACTCTTCAAGGGTCTGTTAATTCAGAAGAACATACCACAAAGCTTTATTTTTAATGGGGTTTTTTTCTGCCATTTAACACATCTTTCTGATACATTTCCTTTAAAAAAAAAAAAACTCAGAGAATGATCAATTCATGCTGTGATTTACATTTCATATATTTCTATACATGACACAGTAGTTTATGGAAAACAAAACCACCACTCTACAGGCACTTCAGTTGTTAAGACAGATAATACTCAGTTATTACTCCTTTTCATTCCACTTTTCACAGACACAGTTTTTACATACACAGTCTGTAGCATCTGACCATTGATGGACCGCTAATATTTCTAGTTAGTCTGGCTTAAATTAGCCTAAACATAGCACCTCTCCATTCATATGTTATCCTGCAATTGATATACTTATTCATATTTTATGAATATGAATTTTATCTTATAATAGATTTATATAATTTTAGATAAAATAACCATTTCATTAAGCTAGCAACCCATGAAAACTGCAAATCTGTGAAACAGTTGTTACAAGTCTGTATGTTCATAATAGCAATGTACACAGTAATAATATCTTTCCTCAACCAGTACCTTGAGAAGAGTTATCTTTCCTCAAGCATTAAGTGCAGCTTTGTTGGAATCAAAGGCACTTCTCAAGTCTTAAATGCAAAACCACTCACAAAACTAAAGGCTGTTAACATTTCTACAACTACAATACAAAAGAATCTCCTCTACAGAATAAGACATTGATCACACAATCCCTTTACTTATTGTCTCTATTACTACCTGCAAAATATCATACAGATCCTGACAGACTGAAGTCATATAATCTGTTTTTGCAAATAAACGTTTTTGGTCAAATTCCCAGTGTTGCTCTCTTCCTGATGCTTCAATTTGGGCACGAACAGCAAAATAACATTTCTTCCATTGTTCAAGAGTGCTTTTGGCTTCTGCTATTTTCTTCTTTGCAGCAGCTCTATCTTCTCTATTAACCAAATAAAAACAGTTAAGATACTATAGATAGACTATAGATAGAAAATTATATCTCAATGGGATTAATATTTAGCAGCTTCTAATTATAAAATATGTAGGCAAAACTTATAACTGTGAGGTCTTAATTTTAAACATGACTGATTTTGAAAGGAGATATTATTTCAGGACTGATTTTTATTATATTTATGCCACTTTTTTACCACTATAATTCTATTGGGTTTATTGATTTATACCCTTTCAACACAAAAGAGGAAAAGCACCTATTTGTTCAGGGCTGATTCAGTAATTTATGAAAATTACAAAATAAATTGACTTTTAATTGGCCTTCTAATACAAATTCAGATAGCAAAAAACACTGGAACCTATTTGATGAAAGTGTTATCCACTGCACTTCCTGTAAAACAAGCAAAGCTTTTAATAAATACAGCCTAGTTAAACAGGAATCCAGTACTTACTTAAACAGTGTGTGTAAATCCACAGCTTTGTACACTCTTGTTGAAATTTCCCATGCAATTCGTTCCATGAGGGGCACCATCCGTTCATCCTTGTTGTAATGCCGTGAGATAATCCATACCATTCTCAGGGCATTCATCAGTGAAGGAATTGTATCCAAGACAACATTAAAGCCAGTGCCATATGCTAAATTCTATTAAATATATTATAAATATTGTGAATAAGATGTGATAAAAATATACAGATACATATTCCATAAACCAATATTTATTCTATAGATACCTGAAGTTAAGAAAGTCTGTGATATTATTAAATAAATAACCCAGTCAAGGAAACATCCTGGTGTCTAACTAACACACATGGTTAAGGATATACAAACCTGTATCTATTGCTCCAAATGCTTTTTAGGCCCTGTCTCGTTAACATTCTCTTTTCTGTAAAAGATGTCCCAAGATTGGTTTTGGCTCGACTCTTTATTTGGATGTTTGGATGATCTTCAATAAAACTTAAAAATTGAGACATCAGCTGTAATCAGTGATAGAAGCTACCTCAAAAATGGAGTGGAAAAATCTTAGTTTTCTGCAATTCAGCTATGCTATAGAATTCTCCTATGGCTGTGATTTACAAACCAAGCTGTTCACAGCTCTGGGCTTCTGCTTTCAAATATTACAACAACTGTAAATCAAAGAAAATAGGCAAACCTTTTTTAATTAAATGTAAAAAAACTAGAGTATATTTTTATTGCTGATAAAAACTAAAAATAAACAAGAGGTGATTATATCAAGAGAGAAACCAAACTCAGGTAACCACAGTTAAAACTTCACAAATTTTTCTTAAGGATACATACCTTCAAATGGCGTTCAAGAGTTGAAAGAAACTTAACATTATCTAGAGCTTCCACATGGTGTTTTCTGAGGTCACTTAAGACTATCTGTAAATCTCCAATATGCTCAGATTCAGCTTCCTGTAATACTTCCAAGACTTTTTGCACATCTGGAAGCTTTATCTGTTCAGTAAGAGCACTTAAAGTATAATTTCTTTCACACCAGAAGTCAACTTCTGCAAGTGGACCATTACCCTACAAGTAATGTGGAATAAAATAAAAATTCTACATTACCATTATGCAAGAATGAAAACCTATAACGAGGACTATATTTGTTCCTTCTTTTCAATATGCTCTATACTGAGAAAAACCTGATATGATTCAACCATGCAAAAAACGCAGACAGAAGATACTTGAAATCAGAAGTGGTTTACACACATTGAAGGGAACTGCTCATGGGGAATATATCCCTGAGTTGGAGCTGAAGAGCAGCTTATGCACAAGTAACTTTGTAGATATGAAAACCCTCAGTAAATTTAATGGCATTACTCATATGTGTAAGTGTTTGCAGAATCGGAACCTTACAGTTGGAATTTTTTTTAATTTGAGAGAGATTACTTTTTTCCAAGCAAAAACATAGTCGCGTATTTAAAAAAAAAAGTCACTGCATCTCTTAATATTTCATGGCTATCTTTAGAATAGTGCAAATAACAAAAGTGCCTTAGTTTTCCACAGTTATTCTGTGTGGGTAGGATCTGCAGTGAGTTACTTTATATTCCATTAATATTCTATTTCCCAGAGACACAGTTTCTCACCACTTTTGTTCTACTTTACATCAATTAGTATATAGCTTTCAACAATCAAACATGAAGACGGATTAAAAATGAGAATAAACCATTCAAAGAGATTATTGTGGTGAAATGAAGTAATGTCTCCAGGAATAAAAGAAGCTTGGTATTACAGGCAACATTACCTGTGGAACCTTTTTCAGCTGTTCCTCTAGAGCTGTGGATATTAACTTCTGCCAGGTCATTGCACAACTTTCCAGGGCCTCAACCACTTCTGGGACTGTGGCAAGAACAGTCACTTCCCCATCTAGATTTATAGTTGGCATCTCCAGTTTAGTATCTCCTATTGGAAGAAAAGGTACAGAAAATTAATTGTCTTGTTCCACCAGCACTGGTCAAGCAATATCACTGAAAGGGCTTATGCCTTCCATCTTGTTAGCTATTTGAGCATAGGTTACATACCACCTGCTCTGCCTATTTGAGAATATGGCAAAAAACATCCAGTTGCTTCACAGTTAACACCATGCAAAGAAAGATATATTCCTAGAAATACATGAAAAGCTTTCAGTTTTCAAGCCTTAACCCAATCTCTAACTATTAAGAATTAGGATTAGGGCTTTGCTGAAGAAGATTATCAGTCTGCCTATTGTAGGCTATTGAGCTCTCCTTAATGGCATGACAGTAGTCCCCGTCAGAGAAGGGATGCTAAACAACACATGGAAGTCTCATTTGGTCTACCGCTTTCTATACCCTTCTATGGCCCGAGTTCCCTGACCACTGGTAAGCAACGAGGCATGTTTACCCCCTTCCCTGTTCTTACTCCTGACTGTTTGAAAGACTACCACTGATTTCATCCACTTCTCCATCCTGCCTGCTGTGCTTCAGGGCAGTAAAAAGACTACTGTTATCAGCAAAGAGAGATCAGGTCTGGAGCTTCCCCAGAAATTGTATGTATTTGTTATTCTATATAAAACCATTCCTAGGTGAACCTCTTTCTACTGTCATGTACTCTAAACACCACAGTGCTGGCATAGGCAGAACGCTCACCTTCAGTTTGTTGTACAGTCCGCTGAGTAACACTTAAGAATTTTTGCCTGTTCATTTGACTCTCATTCCTCATCTGAATATTACAGTATTCCACAGGCTGTTCTTTCTTTTCTGCAAGCTCAGTCTCGGGTAAATTCCTTTTTTCAGAATCTGTCTTTTCACTATCTGGATGAAAGGAAGTTTCCTCAGCCTGCTGCTGACTATAGGAGAGAGCTGGTGAAAACACCTGTAATTGAAACAGGTACCATAGATTAGATAGTTCATATTAAAAAAAGAAAACAATAAAAGTCAGCTTAGTAGCAATTCACGTAAGCATTGGATATGTTGTTCTAAAATTAAATTTATGTGCATCCCCTTCCATTTCATCTCTTTAGCATCATTGTCTCTGCCTCAAGTTCTGCGGGGAAATAGCATCAGCATGCTTTTGCAAAAGTCTATCAGCACAAAAATAAAGGTATCTGGTGTCACACTCTTAAATGTTTCTTATATAGGGCCAGGCAATGAAATAATGCCTGTCTCCATGTCTTTACAAAAAACTGAGAAACAAAATATCAAATAATGATTAACAAAAACTTCATTTTGGCATATGAAGGTCACTCATTAAATATTAGTATTATGCATAGTCCATACAGTCAGCAGAACACTAAATAGGCAAATCACTTACAGAAACATTCAAGACTCCATATATAAAAGCTGTAACACATTTACCTGCGAGATGGCATTCTTTAGCATCAAGAGAGTATCATCAGTCAGTACACCAAACTTTATGACTTTAGGAAGTACCTCATTAGCTTCAGTCAGGTCATTAGGTTCAGTAACTCTTTCTAAAGAGCATACAAACAATTAGCATAACTCTAATTTGATACAGAAAGCATAAAGCATATAGTCCTTTCCATAATAAATTAAAACTCCAATAAAATAAACCATGTTTGTAATAAACTAGGTTTGATGCAAGTCACTTTCAAAACTAGTGCTAGTTTTAATAGTGCAGATGCTTTTTCAGAAAGGGCAGAAAAATACTTCAGTGTCATCATCTGACTCTAAGTCTTTACAATCCAGTCTTACAGTCAGGAAACAGTTTTCTGTTCAAACAAAACAGTGGAACTGGAACTCCTTTTCTACAGACAGACCAGGAAAATCTTGCACAGAACTAACATAAAATGACCAAATACATTATCGTAATACTCTTTTTTCCCCTCAAATGCCCTATTTCTAGAAAAAATAAAACTAACAGTCACATACAAAATACTTTGTAGCTTCAAACCACACATGTTGCTGCTTGGTGAGCCCACATAAGTGTTTATGCTGGGGCCAGTCTCTGGCATTAAGTTAGCATTAATATACTGTTGATAGCTCTTGCATAGAGGTGTGGAAGTACCTGTTTGTTTTCATGTAGAATCTATTTCCTATGGGGCTAGAGCTAGATATTGAGGTCTGACTGTCACCAGGACCAGAGCTACTCCAGACGCTGCAATAACTATTGTCACTGGTTTTATGATACAAGTATGAACAATCAGAATGAAACATGCTGCTGTTGTGTATCAAAATTTGAGTCAGGTCAGGAAGTCTGATACCCCAGTTGTGCTTATCACCACTTTATGGTCTAATTTTCACACAGAGCTCCTCATCCTCAAAACACTTAACACAGTTCTAGCAGTTGTAGCAAATAAACGTTCTTAGTTTCTCTGAGTGCAGCAAGAAAGTTTCATCCTTGCTAGTAGAATGCGAAAGATATGTAACTTTCCATAAATTTCGTATGAAAAGCATTCCTGATTCCTGGTTCTACTCTGACAACATTCGTACCCAGTTAATTAAGCTGGATATGCACTATCCTGAATCATGGTCACCATCGCCTTTTCTCAGTGTGAAGTACTGTTTAGTGCAAAGACTGAAAACACTGAACCTGTAGTTATTCAAGGCACATACCTTTGGTGTCTCTCAGAAAATATACAGTAAATTCTGACACAAATTCTTCAGGAATTTCATTGAGAGCCACATAGAAACGCACTTCGTCAGCTTTCCGTTCTTGTAGCTGAAACAGAAAATAGAAAGGAAGTATGACTGTTGCTATTTGCTGCCAGGTTTCTTTACAGCAAGAAATGTTTGCCTGCTGTGGGCAATACAACAGAAGCATTAGTTTAACTCCGTTATCTGAACATGAGCAGCAGTGTTCCCAGGTGGCCAAGGCAGCCAACAGCATCCTGGCCTGTATCAGCAATAGTGTGGCCAGTAGTAGGCAAATGATCGTGCCCCTGTACTTGGCACTGGTGAAGCCACACCTCAAATACTGTGTTCAGTTTTGGGCCCCTCGCTACAAGAAGGATGTTGAGGTGCTGGAGCGTGTCCAGAGAAGGGCAACAAAGCTGGTGAGGGATCTGGAGCACAAGTCTTACAAGAAGCGGCTGAGGGAACTGGGGGTGTTTAGCCTGGAGAAGAGGAGGCTGAGGGGAGACCTTACCGCTTCCTTCAACTACCTGAAAGGGGGTTGTGGCAAGGTGGGGGTCGGTCTCTTCTCCCAAATAACTAGCAATAGGACGAGAGCAAATGGCCTCAAATTGCACCAGGGGAGATTTAGGCCAGATATTAGGAAAAATGTCTTTACTGAAAGAGTAGTCAAACATTGGAACAGTCACCATCACTGGAAGTGTTCAAAAAACGTGTGGACATGGCATTTCAGGACATGGTTTAGTGGGCATGGTGGTGTTGGGTTGATGGTTGGACTTGATGATCTTAAAGGTCTTTTCCAACCTTAATAATTTTATGATTCTATTATTATCTTCACATTGCTGTCCAGGTCAATTACTAACATAAATTAAATGTTAAAAAATCAGCTATCAGTAAAAATCATCAGCTTTGGAAATAATGTTGATTTCCAGACCAACAGGACTAAAAGCATTAGTGCTTGAAACATAAGAAAGCAGAAAGCACTTAAATGCCCGCCCCCCCATGCCTTTCTGAGAATGTGGAACACCTACTCCCCTTCCACCTGCATCTCAATCATAAGCCCAGTTTAGTTAGAAACCCCAGACTCCATCCTGACCACCTAATTAGGCAAAAGACTTGAGGTACAAAAGCCTTTGTTCACTCTTTCTTACATGCAGGATGTCTTTATCTAGCATTCTGATTGCAACTTCTCTTTTACAGGCAACTCTAGGAATAGCTATCGTGGTACCCGAGTAACTCAGTGCTGCATTTCCTCACCAAAAATTATATTGTTTTGACAAGTAAATTACCTTTGCAATGTCTTGTCAGTCAATGTCAGTGGCTGTGGCAAACACCACAGGCCATTGGTTTTGAACGGAAATTCCTGTCCTTGTAAAATGTTCTATTCTGGTCTGAGTACTTGCTCTGCACTGTACCTCCTTAATTTGCCTACCAGTTTTACTGAAATTTGCATCAGGTTTGCAACAGACTTACCTGTGGCGTGCGTTCCGTACTGTCAGTTGCAGATCTTTGCTCCAGTTTACTCAATTCAGACCCACTAGATAGAGTTGATACATGACCTGACACACTTTCACTGTCTGTAGATTGCAGAGGGGATGTCTTGCTTTTCTGAGTCGTCCCTAAGAAAGAATAACACAAAAGAACTCAAAGCACAGGTATTCCATGCATATAAGACTGATCCTTCCAATTTTCTTCTCAAACTAAATGACCGAGTATTTTCTTCCATTTTCAGCATCACTTTTTAACAACCAGCCATCAAAACTTGGTGTTAATTTTACATTTTCCCATAGGACAGTGCTATTGCTGAAGAACTGAATCCAAACTGAATCACTGCAAGTGACCACACTGCATTCCACAGGTAACTGGGCTTTATTCAGAATATCCTTACCAGTATTTTCTAACGCAATTGATCTTTTATGACGAAATAAGTAGATTAACACCTTTCAAGATGAAACCACTTTGGAAAAGAAAATGCAAACAATTAAGGGTTTTGTCATGCCAGATCTATGATGTGGATAATGTTCATAGTTATGTCATGCCCAAGAAGTGATGGTGAAGACACTCTAACACAGGAACAACTGCATGAATTCCAGGACCAGTCAAGAATTTCAAACTTTATTTTATACTGTCTTTCAGAAGGTGCACCATGTCGTCTTCTCCTTTCAGCAGAGGCTCCTGGACACTTAAAAGAAGTGGAAAAGGCATAGCTGATTCCCCAGCTGGAAAGGTCATGCCCCTTTGTGTGCTGATATTATTATCAAGCAATAACAATTCTCGCTGTCTTACTGCTTTTGAGCATTAACCTGCAATATTGAAGCTGCCTCTATTCAGAGGTGCAGAGTGGGAAGCTGAATTGTATCATTCCTTTAGTCTACTTACACCCACACCAGGCTTCAGGACTTAACTTTCATGGTCCTATCTATTTTGCACAGTATGAGCAAAATTCTTTTACGGCTATGAAATATCAGGCCATGACTCTTTGCTTCTGCAAGTAACTGTTTCAGAAGCTTGTAGGAGTTACACAGATACTGACAGCAGAGAAGAGAAGCGAGTCTCAGAGCCATGGAAAATCATCGTTCTCTTCTGACACCCTTTCTATCGCTTTTCCTTTTTTTTTTTTTTCCAAATTGTTTGTGAAAGGCTTCTCTGCAACGCTGCAGTTAAAGTACTGGAGCAGTCTTAACCCTTTGCAGGACCACCACTTTTGGCCTTAATAAACTACATTCAAATAAAGAGAAGAGCTTGCAACTCTTAAGGCCAGGGGAATTAATTAATCCCTACTAAAGGGAACATACTCATTCTATTTATTTTCATAAAATTAACCTCTAAAAATCTGAAATTATAAAGCCAGTAAAAGATGTCACAGACAAAGACTGAATGGAAGATCTGTGTTTGTGCGTTGATTTCGTTCATCCCAGTCAGTCTCTTTCTTTCCATGTTTCGAAAAGATGAAAGAGCTAAACTAGGATAGGTTTCTTTCAAAAGGGCATCATGAAGCAGAAACTCTTGAGAAAACATCAAGTAGTCACACTGCCCAGCCACACTATCCACAAAATCAGATCTGCTTTCCTGGGAAAAGAAGCTGTCAATGTTACAGGTACTGCTAGATCTGCTCATGAGAGGCACATTAGCTTGTCATATTTAGCTCCCACGGCAGTATGGCCCACAACGGCTACATTTTGGCTGTTCAAACCACCTACTTCCTTCCAATGCCACAGAGGAGGCTGTTTCAGTCAACTGCTCGGGAAATAGGTTATCTGGGCCTTCCTCCTGCTGCTCGCCTGCAAACTCATCTGTGTTACCTGTGTCTGCACACACACAAAATGGCAGGAAAGCATGATATAACCACTCTGCAGTGGGGATGGCACAAATCCCACCAAGGCACAACCAGGTAGGAGAAAGATTATGGAAATGGGTGGGATACAAGGGGTTCAGGAGGACTGGACACAGCCCAAGGGATGGAGAGGCAGGGAAGAAGAGTAAGGATAGGGATAATAGGGCTAAGACTCGGGAGATGGGACGAATTGGGGGCTTGGGAGGAAACAGGGAGTTAGGGAGGGAAAGACAGAGTGAGGGGGCTCAGGGTAAGGCAGTGCCTGGGGGCAGGTCAGGGCAGCGGGGGCCTCACCCACTGCCTCCTCAATGCACCGCTCAG
>NW_010558256.1:0-14469 GCF_000687285.1 Phaethon lepturus | reverse complement strand
GAAGGTCCTTTCCAACCTCGTGATTCTGTGAAAATTCTGTGAAAATTTTGACTAAATATAAGGAAGAAATTTGTCACATGGAGTGAGTGTGGTGAAACACTGGCACAGGTTGCCCAAAGAGGTTGTAGATGCACCATCCCTGGAAATGCTCAAGGTCAGCTTGGATGTGGCTCTGAGCAACCTGATCCAGTTAAAGATGTCCCTGCTCATTGCAGGGGGGTTGGACTAGATGACCTTTGAAGGTTCTTTCCAACCCAAACTATTCTATGGTTTTATGATTCTATATTATCAGTATTGTACATTTAAAAAGTAACATAAGGGTTGTTTTATATCAAAATAATTTATTAGCAGTTCTGGTCAGGTTCTTAAAATGTATGTATGTTCTGAATCAAACAGATTTTGGTCTTAAAGCATGAAAAGACAGGGTATGCAGTAGGTTACAGTAAATATCTGAAGTGGTTTCTTCTCAAAAATTCTCAAAAACCTATGAATTCATGTAAGTAAATCTGGTTTGAAGGAGAAGACTTTTTTACTTTCCTGTGCTTGCAGGAACTTACAAATTATTTCATCTCTCATGAGTGATGAACACTGAAAGGCAAGGAAACTTATGTTTATGCTATTGAAACTGTTGTGATATTGTTTCTCTTTCAACAAAAATCTAGTATCCTATTTACTTATCTTACACATCACACACCTTCAGAGGAAGCATTGATTTTCTATGAACTTTATTTTATTCTTTCTCAATAAAAATATCTGATTCTATTCTGTTGCAGTCAATGTGAACTAAGCTTAGTCATATTATTTCCTCTCTTTCATTTATGTGTATATTATGAGTACCTGTGGAGGGAATCCCAAGGGAGTCCAACAGTGAATCCAATTTACCTAATCAAATCAAACTTAGAAGAATTATTTCTAGAAGCACGACTACTTTGAACTCTTTCAAATGAGAGGAATAAACTATGCTAAGGTTTATTCCTCTGTTTAGCTTTAAGGTAAGTAACCTAAATACTTAAATATACAGCATTTCTCCTCAGTGATCTCATTTAAAAACTACTCATGCCTCTGTAGGCATACTCTTTTGCAAAATTTTATTTCCAATAATGCAAAAGATCTTTAACAAAAACATGCATTCTAAATCAAGTCCAGCTTATACTGGAGACTGGTATTTAGATAACTAGTATTACAAATCTCTTAGTCCTTCATGATAGTGCCCTGTGGGTTTTTTTTAATAAAAAGCTGTAGTTTTGTATGAAGTACATCAGCCTTTTTTCATTTTTTTGCTTTTTCAGTGAAATATTCGAAGAGAGAATGTGATTTCTAATCAGCTACAGCCTTTACATCCCTTAGTGATGCAGAAAGTCCAAGCAATGCACACAGTTATGTCAAACCCACTGCTTTCTGCCCAAGATCCAGGGCTAAAACTGCATTTCAAGCCTGCAGACTCATTCCGCTCCATAAAATCAGCAGCAAAACAGCAGTCTGAAATTCTGATGGAAGTAACACATTTCTCTGCAGTCTAAGCCAACTCTTCTGAAAACAGAAAGAAATAGACATTCATTCTCACTGAACATGAGTAAGAATCAGTAAGGTGGCTGTGAGTCAGCGCTGCACCACGCATCTCTAACTTACCCTTTGTGCTTTCTTGATATACCTTTACTACCTCAGGATCAAAACAGTTGCTGCTTGAATAGTAGAAAGAGGATTTACCCCAGCTTATTATTATACTACTACTTCAAAATCCAGACCTTTCTTCTCAGTAGTTGTTTTTGTAGCATTCAAAACCACTTAGTAAGCAAACAAAATTTTCACAGAAAGCTAACTACTGAATTAAGTAGAAATGACTAATAATTTTCCCTGAAGGCACAGTTCAACAGAATCGTGTTTTGGGCCCAAGCACTAGCATACACTGTCCATTTTGTTCCATCGTTAGCATGCTTCTTGGCCAGCACAGATTTGAACTGACCCAACTAGCACTCTTCACAAAAATGCTTGACACAAATTTGAGCCTTAGCATAGCCTGGGGACTGTCCCAGCAGGCAGCCTGGATTTGGTTATCTGGGAAGTAGGACACTTGCAATCCCTGACTGATTCTGTTTAATACAACAGATACAACTTTTTGGAATGTCTACAGTGCTGACTAAAAAAGAGCTAGAGCAATAGATACTGAATACAGCATTTCTCAATCTTTGTAATTTACATCTGTTTCGGATTATTCCAACAAGTTCTCCCTAAGGTAAATTTCTTATTAAATATGCTAATTGTAAGCACAGGGGACATGAAGCAGTGTTTGCTCTCACCCTTGATCTTCTTATTTTAGCAATATAGATACAGCTCCTAAATGTAATTGTCCCTCAAAAAATATCTTTTTCTTAATTTATTATGTTATTAAAGACAAAGTCTTCTGTGCTGCAAAAATCTTACTTTATATCTGGGCATGCATTTTACAGCTAAAGCCCCTCAACTCAGGTTTTCACATGAGTTATGTCATGATCCATTAACTTTCTTTCCCATTATTACTGGTCAAAAGTGAATACAGGTGCAAAAGCTTGGCTCTTGTACCTTGGTGCAATACTTGCTAGCACAGTTATGAACACTACCAACTTGATTTGTTTAAAAAATATTTAGGGTTTTTTGGCCTCAAAAAAATGCATATCTTGCTAACATCTCACTGTGGATTTAAATCATCCTCAGAAAATTAAGTGAACAACTCAGGCATTTCTAAGATAACAAATCAGAGCAAAATTAAACCCCAGAATAACAGCTTGTACTCTCTTTTCTGTCTAGGTAGTTGAAATAACAGAACAAAGTCATATTATACATGATTAATGTTTAGAGACTAATGTTCTTTGCCCGTTTCACCCATCCATGAAGATAGTATAGCTACAAGCAGAAATAAATTATAATCATAATGAAAGAGAAACATATAAATTTCAGAAAAAAACCTGTCACAAGCAAAATTTCATTTAAAATATTTCTAAAGCTATAGTATAAGCATCTTCAATACCTTTTCTTCAGAGACAATGGATATGCTTTGATTTTTTATTTCACTGTTCTTTTCTGTTCATTGTTTTCATTGTATTCCTTTGAAGGTTACTGGTATACCCCCCTCCACTAGACATTACAAATAATTTTTCAGATAATTGGCAAATAATTTCATCCTTTACCTTATCCCCATGTGCATTTTTAGACCTTTCTCCCTTGGTAAGTGTGGATACTAACAGATGTGACGTATACTAGATAATTGTCTTCTGTCATAACAGTAGACTGAAATAACTTTCTTCAGAAGCAGAAATTCTGTCTTTCTAGAACAGACTATGTAAACACTAGATAGCTTAATATCAAGTAGTTTAATGAACAGTTGAGGCCTAACAAGAATGAATAAAGGGATTGATTTACGTAACATGTAATTCTGTGGTCAAATAAAGCTCATTTGAACAAGTTTACACAGGATACTTGGTGGCTTTTGGCCACCAAGAGATGAGATTCATACACCTCAGTGTACATGTCAAAAAATTTAGATATTTTTCTTCTAGTAAGGTGTCTAAGGTCCTCAGCAGTAATTTGTATGTTAGAGGTTTGATTACATTTTCTGGGTATGGTTGTCTAGTGCCATTTGAGATGGCCTAGAGTACCTGGGGCACTACATGGATGGAGAGATGTGATAGAGAATTTGCAGAAAAATTTCTGGAGCGGCTACTGGAGGCCAAGGGTCACTGAGCAGCTGGAATGTCTCCAGGCATCTGTGTACATGCAGTTGAACCATAATCCTAGTCAACAGAGCCAATAGAAAGCAGAGCGCTATTCAAATGAGTAAAGGGAGGTGTCTTAAGATGAGATTTCTAGAAAAAAAGTAATTCTAAAAACAGATTTCCAAGTGAATTCTTAATTCTTGTATTCAGATATTACATTTTTTGTTTGTTTCTTTGGTAACAACACAGCTCCTAGCACAACTAGGCCAAATGGACAAAAGCACAATGGGATCCCAACAATTAAGTAGATGCTATAGCTATAAAATATTTAATTATTTGGAAAATTTCATTATTTCTTTGTATGTTCTTTCTCTGTATAGGTGTACTACTAGCAGGAATAAAGCCCAAATTATTTGTGAGAAAAAATGCTGATTACAACATAAGAATTAAAATTTCAGAAAAAAAGTTTCAAACCAAAGAGTTTCAGTGGTATTAACTAGAACTTAAGAAACCACATGGAAAATTAATCACAATTACATATATTGAACTCAGCCAGTTTCAATTAATCTGATGACTATCCTTACACAGGACAGTTTTTCAAATAAGAGAAGAAACCAAATGTGGTGAGTTGACCCCAGCTGGATGCCAAGTGCCCACCAAAGCTGCTCTATCACTCCTCTCCTCAACTGGACAGGGAAGAGAAAATATAATGAAAAGCTCATGAGTGATAAGGACAGGGAGAGATCACTCACCAGTTACCATCACTGCAAAACAGACTCCACTTGGGGAAAATTAATTCAATTTATTTCTGTCATGGTTTAGCCCCAGATGGCAACTAAGCACCACGCAGTCACTCGCTCACTTCCCCACGGTGGGACAGGGGAGAGAATTGGAAGAGTAAAACTGAGGAAACTTTTAGTGAGTAAAACACTGGACCAGGTTGCCTGGAGCAGTGGTAGATGCGCCATTCCTGGAAACGTTAAGGTCAGCTTGGATGAGGCTCTGAGCAACCTGGTTGAGTTGAAGATGTCCCTGCTCATTGCAGAAGGGGTGGACTAAATGAGCTTTGAAGGTCCCTTCCAGCCCAAAATATTCTATGATTCTAATATATAATAATGCTATAAACATTTATAAATAGTAATGATAAACTAAACTATCTATACTACATCTCTTGTTCACCTGTGTATTTCCAGTCTCTGGCAATTCTGGGCTTGTATCTACAAAAGCAGATTTTCCCTCACTTTTATGGCATGGGTTGTTTACTTAGGGAGACTTAATGGTCTGTAAACCCTAATTTCCTCTCAGTATCAGTGAAAAGATAAGACTAAAGTCAATTAAACATCATGACAGATAATGAAAATTGCAAAATATTTCGTCTGATTTCTCCTTATAATTCACAGATCTGGAGGTGAAAGGGCATGAATATTAAGCCAGTTAAAGAAAGAATTTTTAAAATACCATCATCTTTCAGAATACTTTTCACTTTGTAAGAATAACATGTTACTTGACATTTCATCTGGATGGCCATTCAGAAGATGCTACAGAAAAAGCTATATTACAAGAACCAGTGGCACCATCATGAGCAAAATTATTACCAGATTATTAGAGGTACATTACATTCCCTATTGTTGCCCTGTTGTGAGTGGATAAATTGGTGATTTATCCACAGAACTGTTTTCAGTGAATGTTATTCATTGGATGGTCAGTTTACTCACCAGCAGTGCCAACTCACACACTACCTTTTCTTATCCACCAGCAGCATGATAAAGATATTTTCTTCTTTCCCATGATAACATTTCCAGCGCTCATATGAGTGGACTCCGGAGTGAGGAAAAGCAATAGCTGTTGTGTAAAATCCATGAGACTAAGCTGACAGTAGGACTAATATTGCATGTAAGGAGGTGTTTGAATGTTAATAACCATGCCTCTGACATTTTCTGCTGTATCATTCAAACACAGATTTAGAAATCAAAAGGAAGAGCTTCCTGACAGTTAGATAGGATTCATGTTAATGAATTATGGATGTTTACATCTGAGCTACTCATCCTGACATCTTCTGGTCAGCAGAAAGAAACAAGAATCTTTAAGACCCCACCCCCAATATGCTGTAGGCTTATCTATAGGGTGAGTTGGACTGCAGCTTAGAACCACCTATTTCTCTCTATTGGTAGGGAAGACCAGTTCAGGTATGAGTAGATAAATAGCTACATGAATCCTAAAACCTAATGCTGTTGAGAACGGGTGCACAGCAATTAAGGCTTCTCATAATGAATGCAGATTTGTTGTAAAATTATGCCAAAAGATAGCCACAGATGATTCAGTTGGAAATCAATACTGGTCATTTGACCTGGGGAGTCAAAGACGTCCAAACCTGCCAGGAAGATGTAATGCTTTTGCTCCTGGCTTTAAAAACTCCATGAAAGCCCTGTGACCTGACTAAGCTTTCAGTGAGACTTTCCTCATTGCACCACACATCACAGAATGTTGCCTTAAAGCAAAAAAACCTCAAGCTTGTGTTTTATCTGTACTGTTATTTGGTTGTATGAAAAACTAACAAACAAATTCAGGGCAATAGAATTATTCAGTATCCCTCAGACAAAGAACTGATTGAATTTTGGTCAGCTTGATGTCTTTGCACTTTAATTTATGCTATTGACTAACTTTTAAAAATTCTTTTAATTACTGTATACAGCTTGAGAAACAAATTCTTTTCTATTTTGACATGATAATTGAGCCTCACATACACCACTTTATAAGCTGAATAAGCTCCTGTGACAGATCAAATGTATGTTCCATTCAGCTGAGGCATTGTGTGTGTTTAACACACAGTAGCGATGAAGCTGCTTAGAGCTTGGAAAATAAAAATACAGCCTGGAAGAAAGTACAGATATGTTAAGGAAGCAGTTACAGAATTAATTTTTGTCACTTTCTAAAGCTGAAATTCTTTCTAGAGTTTCATGACATTTTCAGAGATACCACTTTCATATTTTTGTGAAGAAACAGAAAATCAAGGATCAAGGGAAACAATATGTTTATTTAAATGAAATGGAAGCTGATTGTCCATCAACAAAAAAAAGATGACTCATCTGGAAGTTTGATGTTTGAATTTGGACAAACTCATTGGGATCATGACTGTTAACAAAACATAATACGGAGGATGCAGATATGAGGAGTGCTAGCTCCTTCTAAGATACACTATAGGGAATGACTCCATTGTCCTGTCTCAGATATAAAAAGATCTCACAAGGCAGTCATGCCCACTTTATTTTTTCTGAAAAGGAAATAAGAGAGTCAGAAAGAAGTCAATAGGTCTGTTTCTGTTCACATATCACACCAATCTAATACCATATTAATTTACAAGCTCTATGCAGCTGCGTTATGCTGACAGGTATTCTGTGTGACACAGTTCAGTTATATCAATGTCATGAAGCTAATGAATGGTTATAAAGCCTCTTCTTTCACAACTGATGATGACATTGTGAAATAATTCACCCATGGTTTATCAGTACGGTCAGTGAGAGATTATAGGAACCGTTATCATTGATATCAAGCACGTAACAGGGAATAATAAAAAAATTATTGACAAACAGGACATAGTAAATCTTTTAATTCTTTGCTTTTAGCCCTGGGTAGTGCATACTGGAAGTAAGTAACAACAGGAAATGGCATATGAAATGTTGACTTGATATGCACACACCCCACAGATGTCCAGAGCCAAAGAGTGGAAGTGAGCAGCTCAGACCAACAGTCAGCTGGGCCAGGGGACATGTTCGTGTGTCTCAGAAATCTAGCACAAATGACAGCATATGCCTCCAAGACACTTCTGTCTGCCAACTAGTAGTTGATGGTGGGTCCACGAAAGACTTGTGGTCTGCACTTAGTCAGGAATACGGATTTTTTTTCTAATCTTTCTGCATGTAAATCATTGATCCTTATAGTCTCTAGGTCTAGAAGAGGGATTTCAGAACAATACTTTATGTATATTTAGGCTATCTATCTCCAATAAAACTGAGGCATATACAGATAACAAAAGGTGCTACCACAAGTGATTTATGCACTCAGAGAACCGAGACACTCTTGTGTACCATTATCACTAAATTATTAACAATGGAGCATGACATCACATCCCGTTATGACAGAATTGTATAGGTTTGTAAACAAATGGTAAAAGCCTTTCAGCAAGAAAAAATATATTTAACACTTGATATATCTTTATAAAACTAGTACACTCCCAGAAACATTTGAAACCAAATTAAATACAAGAAGAAAATAGAAGGAAACCTTTACTTTTGCATTAGCCATTGTTCTGAAGTTAAAAATGGTCCCTCATACTTAATAAAATGTAGGCATTAAAAATACATTTCCTTCTTTAGTAGCTGCACATGTACTTTTTCCTTAGATCAGAGCATTTTAAATTGATCTAGAAGATGATGTGGGAGTAGACACCTATACAATTTAACACAGAACTCAATTACTATGAAACAAAACCCTTTAGTATTCATTTATCTCACAATGGACCATAACAATGTTGTCTATAGCACAGTTCTGGTGGGGATGGATTCTCTATGCAAAAATAGTTTCCTCCCCAGTACAAAAGAAATTAAGCAGGACCTTTAAGATAATTAATAAGCAAAAATCTCTTTAGGTTAGTGAGATTCAAGTATCAATTACAAAAGCATATCACCAGTCCTTATCAGTGACTTTGTCTGTCCCAATGTTATAATAAGAGTTTGCCACACAACGCACCACAGCAAAAGCATACAGCCAGAACCTTCTGTGTTATTTACCAAATTTTTCTTAAGGTCTTATATATCTTCTTTTCATTTCAAACATATATCCTTTGGACAAAAAACTAGTACGTTTTCTAGTATCTCATTTATGCCCCACTTAAGCTCTACACTGAAAGTTTTCCAGTCACTGAGATTGTGTGCTGGCACTCTTCAGCAGACAAGTGAATTCTCAGTGAGGTTAAAACAAGGCCTTCCTGCCACACAATTTACCCCCGTCCCTGTTCTTGAGTTGTCATTTATTTTCATGACTTCTATATAACTATACTCCTCTGGTTATGCTCGTTGCATAGTAAGGCCGCTTTGCATAAATAGAGACTTATCATATATGAAGGGCTCTATTTTAAAATCCTCTTTGCCTCAAAACTATTCTTAAAATAGTTGCTATTGCCTAGTCTTGTCAAAATGCATCATGCCTGTTTTTCACAATCGTCAAGAGAATTAAGGTATCCTTGAAGTATGGAAGTGGCGGAGGAGGGGACACGTATTAGTTGAGAACAGCTTTCTTGGTGCATAAAGTGGACCATTTACAATCAGAGCCTTCTCATAAAGGTTTGATAGAACTATTCTTTAGATCCCACTGCGTCTTTGTATGTGTGGTAAGATTATAATTTTTCTCAGAAAAACTAGCTTCAAGTTCAAGTAGCTGCCTGTGCTATTTCTCTGCGACATTACTTATTCAGATGCAATCAAATATCATGCAGAATATTATCAAATAGAAGAAGCCTTTTTTTAAACTCCTGAGAAAGCCTGGCTCATCCATTTTGCAGCTGTAATATGTGCGCAATAGTCTAATTATAGTAATCCTAATCTATGTAGACTGTGTTATTAAACGTGACATATACTTTAATTGTTGGCAGATGGCTTTGAACCCTGCATAAATATTTATAATGTCACATGTACTCCTATAGCTAGCACACACAAAAATTCCAGGTATATTTTTCTGTCTTTTCTGAATCCTTTTATATGCACATGCAAACTCAGGGTTTCCGTTATGATAACTGTTGTATTGTTTAGGTTATCTGAAGGCTTAAAAGAACCATTTTCTTTTTAAAATGAAATGAATAGTGCATAGATTACAGACAGTTTTGATTACTTCGGAAATCAGAGCACTTTTTCAGCAGTACATTGTATTGTGTTATCCCTTGTGCTCACAGTTATTAAATATTGCCATTGTGTTGTTTATTCATAATTAGCCATCTTCACTGATCAACTGCATAGGCAATATCAATAGAAACCTTCAAATCCCCAAGAACAGTGCAGAAAAACAGGATCAATCCAGCAACACCATTCACGGACATCTAAATCTAGTGCTTGTCTCCTTTTTAGAACTTCAAAATCCTTTTTTAAATCTCATATAATGAAAAACTTGGTTGTTAAAAAAACACCAAAACCAACTAGAAAATAGGCAACATTTACATAAAGTCCCGTACAGAAAATTGGTGCAATTACCTGAGTTTTTCAAAGGTGTCCTAGGGTAGGCTTAAACTAATCAATAAGGTGAAGACTGAGCTGTCACACAAGTCACAAAAACTGCTTATGTATCTTCAGTAGGGTGTGAGTCACTTCATGTAGCTTTAGCAATCTAAACTTACATATCTGTCTCTGCAGAATGACAGGCAAGTCTAGTGAGTAATTCATTTTAGCCTATATTTAACTGAAAAAATGTTTATTGAAGTCAAAAGTCAGATTCCCTGCTTATATTCTCAGTTTTGAAATAAACAAGCATCTGTGCAGGAATGAGGCTTAATTTTTTTTACTGTAGGATTTGTCTATTCAATTTAGACACCTGCAGGCTAGTTAAGTGGTACTAGTTACCTTTTAGAGTCACTAGACCTTTTATAGTCAATGGAAAGAAACAAACACCTTCAGAACGCTGACATCATCCTAAAATAAACTGTGTAAGAATGCATGGATAAACACATTACTGATTTTGGAAGGGCATTAGCTGGCACTACATATTCCAAAATGATTTTTTTTTTCCCCTGAATTCTTGCACTAAAAGCTCATTCTGGCAAAAATTACGCTCCTTCAGAAAATGAAAAGAGTGGGTGACCATTTAAAAGAACAAAGTGAAAATGAGAAAACTTAACATTTCACTGGAAAAACTGTAACCATGAAGCAACAGAATACTAAGTCCGTTCAAAGGGGTATGATAATTTCTTCCTTCAAAGTCTGGTGAAGGGATAAATCAGAAAGGAAGGAAAGTAAGTAAATGACAGCCATTTGATAGCAGTTTTCCTACTGTCTCAAAGACAGAGAAAAAATATTTTGAAAGTTCTAATAGAATAAATTATAAAGAATAGGTTTTAACTATTTTCCTCACAATTAATATATATTTTTGTGTCATTTTATGCATTTCTTTAGCACAACAACAGTAAGCTTTGACTTCTTTTCCTGGTATCAGAAATATTTCACACAAAGCATGCTAACACCTAAACATCAGAAATAGATGAGTCAGAATTCTAAAGCTTTTATAAAACATGAAAAATCTTGAATTCCTTTAACATGAGCCATGTTTCTTGTATTATATTTTCTCTCACATAGAGCGTCTGATTGGGAAAATATGAGAAACTCCTATTCAATGCAGTTATATATTTTTTGTTTTATTGGAAGTATGAATTTCTAGCATTGAAGACTTTAATAGAAATTAAGAAATCATTGTTAAAACCTAGAAGAAATATCAAGTTGCACCAGGGGAGGTTTAGATTGGATATTAGGAAAAATTTCTTCACTGAGAGAGTGGTCAGGCATTGGAACAGGCTGCCCAGGGAGGTGGTGGAGTCACCATCTCTGGAAGTGTTCAAAAAACTTGTGGATGTGGCGCTTCAGGACATGGTTTAGGGGACATGGTGGTGGTGCTGGATTAATGGTTGGACTTGATGATCTTGAAGGTCCTTTCCAACCTAGTGATTCTGTGATTCTGTGATTTTGTGACTTTTTGTAAGGCACTATGGCTGTTTTTCAATTTATCAAAATCCAATTACATATGTACATATCCTAGCTGCTCTGGGGATAATATATGACAGACAGAGATTGAATTTTGTTTCAAATGCTAGTAGAATTTATATAGTGCACTTAACATGACAAGTATTTCATTACTGCAGTGCATTCGTTTCTGTATGGTTTTGTAATGTAAATTTATGTAGAAATAAGAATCATTAAGAGATCAAGTATTAATGCAGAAACATACAGAATGTCTTGGTTAAAATATGAGTCCAAATATATGAAAATGTTAAGCCTGAGGTTTAGTTTCTAGAGTTCAGTGTTCCCATTTCTCTCTATCTTTTTTAAACATTGAATATTTATTAAAGTTATAAACCTAGATGTTCAAGTCCGGAGTTTTGCATACAGTCCTTCTAATAATACATTACTTGGATACACATAGTATAGATGTTAGTAAAATACAGTTGTGTTTATAAACTGATACTCAATAACAGATCTCCAATGTATCAGATATAGAAAAATTTAGAAAAATAGAAAAAATACTCTATCAATTACAGAGAAAACAAAGAAGTTCCAATGTGAGCAGATACATTATAATGCAGTACTGGGAACTAGAAGCAGTTGTGTTCCAGCTGGGGAGAAAAATAATCTCTATAATGTCCCCAAGAGGCAAAGACTCTTGGTACAAGTACAGGGTTAGGAAAGAAGATCCAGAAGGTAGTAGTGAGTGGCTCAATGCCCAGATGGAGATTGGTGACAAGTGGTGTCCCTCAGGGGTCCATCTTGGGATCAGTGCTCTTTAATGTCTTCATCAATGACATAGAAGTGGGATCAAGTGCACCCTCAGCAAGTTTGCAGATGCCACCAAGCGGAGTGGTGTGGTTGACATGCCTGAGGGCCATCCAGAGGAACCTGGAAAAGCCCGAGGAATGGGCCCGTGCATAAATCATGAAGTTCAACAAGGCCAAGTGCAGGGTTCTGCACCTGGGTCGGGGCAATCCCCGGCATCAGTACAGGCCGGGGGACGAAGGGATTGCGAGCAGCCCCGCCGAGAAGGACATGGGGGTATTGCATTGATATTGTGTGGGTCCATATATCAGTGTGTGATCACTGGACTAGTTCAAGAGTTAGATAAGAGGCCTGGCGACCAGGTATTGAAGAAGACATTAATCTGGGGTGACTACTGGAGAGATCAGAGTGTCTGTGAGTTGGCTAGCGGAGGGGCCAGGAGGTTATTGCCTGTTCGTGTTAATGTCCGAGGCCACTAGAGACCAGAGGATCCAAGGCTGTTGGGTAGGTGATGAGTGTCTAAGGGTAGTTACTGAAGGGGTCCCTAGCGTGTATGGAGGCGTGTGTGCGTAAAGGGCATCTGTATCAGCAGCAGGAGTTGGCAGTGGGGTAGCATGCTCAACTGCCAGAAACCAGGGAGACCAAAGATCTAGGGTCAATTAGTCTGACAGGCTAGGTTTCCAAAGGCCAGTTGTTGGAGGGATATTGTACATATATGTGTATAAATATATATGCACACACACACATATGTATGTATTTTCCACTAGTAGACTTTCATCCCAACCAGTCAGAGAAGTGAACAAGGTCAGGGAGTTGGTGTTGTCTGTGTTTATATGAGCACTGTGTTTTTTATCTGTGTTGGTATGTTGCATATATGACTTGTGTGTATATCCATACGGGATATTGGGAATACATGTCCAGCTTTGGTACTGGCTGGACCTAGGGACATGATGCTGCAGCAGATTTAACAACCCCTAACATAGGACAGTTGCATTCACATTTCTTAGGACCTCTTACTCTCAGCCTACATGTGTTTAGTAGTCTTTGAGAATGCTAGGTATAATGAGCTTTTCAGGACAGTTACGCAGAGGGATGTCTTATTTCTGTATCCACATTAGCAAAGCTTTGTGGTAGCCACAAAGTTCTTCAAGGTAGGGCAACTTCAGAAATGCGCAAAACCTTAATCTTGGAAACCTGAGAAACTTTGAAGTGTCAGTGCGGCCTAGGTGTTTCTGGGGCAGAGAGAAAGTGAACAGGGGAAACAAAGCTCTATTTAGAGTCTTGGCTTCTGTTTAATTATTTTCAGAGTGAGTGGAGGTCTACCCTTTAGGGAAGATGAACAGAACTCTGAAGAACGGCTATGATCACAGCAGACACACATATCTGGTCAGTAGGCTGCGCAAGTTCTACGATTTTGTTAAAGCCCTGTGTACATCAGGGAATACAGGATGACAGTACCAAGAAAAATGTACATCAGAAAAATGGCCATTCTTTGTGGGGTGCATTACCTCCCCCCTGGCTTGACCTCTGAAGATTTTGTCAGACTCAATTCCACAGAGCAATTACTTTACAGACTCTATGTCGAGATTGAAATTAAAAAATATTTTTTCCTTTTTTTTCCCCCAGCTAATATAAACAAATAAGCAAGGGCTCAAGGCCTGAACCTCAAGATGGATGAAATGCATATACTAAACTGTATTTCTGAAGACTGCGTAAAAACTGTTAGCAACTCTGTTGAAAGAAAAGTTGAAGAAAGAAGGGAAACTGAGCTCTCATTATTGCAAACAGAGGTTGATAGGGTTCAAATGAAGGAGACAAGTATAATCCTTATCTAGATTTTCACATTATTTGGGGAAACACAGGCAGGGTTCCAGAATTAGCACATTGTTGGAAAAAAAGGCTAAAGATCTCAGATTTCACTTGAGATAAAAACTTGAGTTTTTGCCCTTCCTGACTTTTACAATAGATCCCCTACCTCTCTGCTTGGAGCTTCATGATTCCAGCCCCATAGCATTTCGAAGAAGCATTCTGTACCTTTCATTTTTTACTTTTCTTTGCATTAATTACAGCTGAAGGGCATCCCTTATGCGGAACATTTATGGCAGATGTTGCAAAGTAAGGCAGACTTAAGTCTTTGTTTTCAGGACAGACCACTTTCCCTTTGTTGCTCCATGAAAGCAGTCTTCTTCCTAAGTGTATTACACTGCTCTCCAGAAAATGAATGTGAGAGGATCACAGAATCACAGAATCACAGAATC
>NW_010558255.1:562-3848 GCF_000687285.1 Phaethon lepturus | reverse complement strand
GGACTTCAGACCCTTGTGTGCTTCCAATCCAGTAGGGTACTGATCTACCCTTACCAACTTTGCCCCCGGCTTTAGTTCTGTTTTAATCTGAGTTACATTTTTTGCTTTACCCGTTTTTTTTGAGGCCCATGCCAAAGGATTTACTGCATTCAACACCATGTCCGGGATGTTGTTTCCAGGCTTTTCTGGGGTTTTATCTGTCAGTAGGCAGATTTGTGCCTTCCATGCCATTTTGGGTGGGATGTGAAGCTGCACAGACTTCTCAGAAAAGGTTACTTGTGCATTCAATTTACATAAGTCCCATCCTAGCAGTGGAAGAGGGCGTTCTGGCATATATAGAAACTCGTGAATTACTTTAGTATTTTCAATTCTACATTCCATAGGTTGTAAAAATGATCTTAATGTTCTCTTTCCTATTGTCCCAACAATCTGTATAGTGGTTTTGCTTAGGGGCCCTTTACAACTAGTGAACACTGAATGAGTGGCCCAGCTGTCAATTAAAAAATCTATGGTCTCATTCCCCAGCCTAACTGGAACCAAGGCGTAGACTGGGGAGACTTTAACGTTTTCCACTGGTCCTCTTCATTCACTGTCTGAATCTTCTAACATAATAAGATTAGAGTTTCCTGCGTGATCTTGTTCCTCTGGCCCCTTTTGGTTTGGGAATTCGTACTTCTACTGCCCTTCCTGTCTACAGGCCACACACTGATTTGGTCCTATGGGGGTTTGGTTTTGTGGGCCTTTTCCCTGTATTATCACAGTGCGTCCCCTCTTCCCTCTACCTTTTCCTCTGGTATCGTTTCCATTTAGTGCTGCTGCCAGCAAAGATGCCTGCAACCTCATTCTTCTCTCTTTTTCTTTTTCCTTCTCTCTCATCCCGATTTTTATACACTTTATATGCTATTTCTATGAATTGCGAAATCGACAGTCCCAGCCCCCTCAACTTTCTCCTTGTATCCTGAGTCACAGCCCAACGCACAGCATATCGAACATCCTCTGATCTGCCTCATTGTCTGGATGCAAGTCCATCCATTTTCTAGCTACTTCACATAACCTCTCATAACAGGTCAATGGATTTTCACTGGGGCCCTGCCCCACCTCTGTCCTGGTTTTGGCCAAGATAATTTTCTTCCTAGTAGCAGGCACAGTGCTGTGTTTTGGATCTGGGATGAAAAGAATGTTGGTAAGTCCTGATGTTTTCAGTTGTTCCTAGAGCAGTCAAGGACTGTCCAGCTTCTCATGCTGTCCTGCCAGCGAGAAGGTGGGAGGTGCACGGGAAGCTGGAAGGGGACATATTTTTTTATTTTGGTACTCCATGCCAGACCCCGTGTAATATTAATTGTTGGTATTGCTTCAGCTGGGCCTTTCCTCGCCCCTGTTAGGATCCCACTCTGTATCTTTTCCAGTAGGCAAAGAATCCCCAGGGTCCTCCTGTTCATTTCTTTTCTCACCTTCTTCCCTGGCTTTTTATTATAATTCTTTTTTCCTTTGCTGTAAAGAAAGTATTTAACAATGCTTGCACATCTCCCCAATTAGGACTGTGAGTCAGCATGATAGTCTCTAAAAGCCAGGGCATTCCTTCAGGATTTTCTCTATGATGTGAACCAACAGATTGTTTCCAGTTTAACAGGTCAGAGGTAGTGAATGGAACATGTACGAAACCCAGCAATCCCTCCGGTCCCACTGCCTGTCTTAAAGGAGCCTGAGTAACTGGCTGAGTGTGCCCTCTAGTTCGACTGGAAATAGGGCTGAAATTCTCATTGCCTGACTGAATTTGAATCAATTGGTGACTGTCCTGCACTATTTCTGTATAAAGGTGGGGCCGTTGGGACTAACAATTGCACATACTCCTGTTCTTTTCCCTCTGCAATTTTTTTATCATCACAGCCTATGTTAGAACCACTCCTTTTTTTATCAGAAGCTGTATATATCACTAAGTCAGCTATTAGTTTACATTTTTTCTGAATATCAAGATTTCTGTACAGAGTCATAAAAGCATCAACACACAAAACTTCATCCCATTTTCCCAAGTCGATGACAAAACAACAGTAACTGCAGTATATTAAATTGTAAAAACCCATTTTCCAGCTGTCGTTCTCCATCATCCAATTTGTAATTTAGCTACCATTGATTACAATTTCTTTTCATCTTATCTTTAGTTACCATATCACCACCAAACTTATTCCAGTTTTTCAAAATACCCCCCAAAGGACTACAGAGAGGAATCATGGATTGGTTCAATCCCATTTTGTCAGTTCTTACGTATACCTGTACCTATACCTGGTTCTCACACTCAGCAGGCACCCCCCTGGTACTGATGTTGGAGGAAAATGAAAGATTCTAGGGGGGCAGGTCAGCAGGAGACAATCCAATTAAAAAAAAAGGTGAATGAACCTGGATTTAGTGGTCAAGAAGATGGAGAAGTAGTTGTACTTACGCAGTAAACCACAAAGACTTAGCTGTTCCTGCGCGCTTGAAAAATGTAACTGTCATGAGATCAGCAGAACCCACAGTAACCAAGGTAAAGGTAAAGGTGGCCAGGGGAGATGGTGACCACCGACTCAATTGAGGGACTGTACAAATCACTCCCCCATTCTTCCTAGGGGCATGCGCACCAATTTAAATATGTGTAACCGATAATAAGCAATGTGGTAATTACTAGCCAATGAATGTAAATTTGGGAGGTTCTCTATTGTTTTTGCTAATTGTGTAACAGGACAAATATGTGGTTATTCCTTTGTGTGGTGTGCTAGCTTTGTGGAATACCACCTAGCACCCATATCTGCGCAAATATGCTTTAAATAAAATACCTCTACTCTGTGTGTATACTGGCGCATTACACACCAGGTGTACGATCCCACTTTTGGGACAACAGTACCAAGCTTCAACGTGTAAAGAACATAGCCCTGTGCGCCCTTGGCTCTGACCCCACTGGTCAATTAAGGCACCCCTTGCCGGTGTCTACGGGCAACTTATGCGCATGAGAGGATTTTTTTACCTTTTTGTACCTTTTCCATGAAAATAATTAAATTTTAATAGTCGCCAATCCAAGGATTCACCCTCCTTTTGCCCTTACGCAAATATCTCTTTCCGGGTGTTGCACCTTTGAGTCACTTGTCGCCCCGACCTCGGAGGAGATCTGGAGAAGTCTCCCATCAACAGGTCAGTGCGCGCTGGAGTCCTGTCCAGTCCGATTCTCTGCTGTCAGGGTTGGCAAGACGATCCAGGCAAGGCCTTATGGCTGTCCCATCTGGGTTGCCAAAACTGTTGTCCCAAATATGGGTTC
>NW_010558255.1:0-265 GCF_000687285.1 Phaethon lepturus | reverse complement strand
GCCCAGTGTCAGGTTTCTATTTTGCCAATTATATGTTAATTAGATGTTAATTAGGACAGTTCACTCAAAGTTCAGTAGTTGTGTTCCCTTTGTGATTATCTTGTTCTTTCCCTCAAGGTTGCACCTTGTTTACTGCTCACAGAGACTAAAAAATACCCCCAGCTTCATTCCTTGCGTGCCTCCACCAGGTCGAGGGAGGGGATCGTTGCCCTCTGCTCAGTCCTGGTGAGACCACACAGAATCAGAATCACAGAATCACTAGGTT
>NW_010558254.1:0-23796 GCF_000687285.1 Phaethon lepturus | reverse complement strand
TACCAAAACCTTGCCGTGCAAACCCAGTACATGAGGATATGGAAGCCCTTCTTGGCATTTTGCTATGATCTTGGCCCCAGAAACGTCCTGGAAAATTAAAATCTAGATTCCCTCTCTGAACTGAGATAGAAGCAAACCCTTGCGCCTTTTGGAAGTGGAATTTTAAAAGCAATTTGGTTTTACATTCTTCATGAGAGAAAAGTTAACAAGCTGACTTTCCCATCCTGTTCATATACATCTCTGTATGAACAGGTGTATCATTAGAGCCCAAACTAGGCGTATCATTAGAAGTACATACTTGCTTAGGGCAACAGATTGCCAGGAACAGAAATACTTAATTTTAGAAATGGGTATCCCTATAGGATAGGACAGTCATAACTCCTCCTTCTTTTATTTTCTCAGCAGCAATAGGAACATGAAAACCATCTTTCCATCCCAGATCTGATCACAGTCTCCTCATCGTTGTCCTACAACAGAAGTGCAATTTCTCCTATGCAGACAAACAGATTTAGGCAGGTTCTGATCTTACATCCTTCTAATTAATTTCCTTTTCAAGATAACCAACTCAAATGTCCTCAATTTCTCATCTGAGTTTTCCATGCCTCTTGGGTTTTTTTACTAACCTTCTCCAAAGCCTCAGTGATTGTGCAGTACTTCATGTGAAATAAAGTCCTCAGCAGTAGGCTCTGTATGACACCACATCCCCTATCCATGTAAGAACAGTATGTCTTCCCTATTCCTCTCCACGCAGTTTGTTTTATGAAGCTTCCTTGGTGGTCCTCCATGATATTCAGACCTCATTCCTAATTTCAAGCCAACTATATTGTGTGCACTGTTGAACAGCCTCAACTCCAGTAAGTATTGTTTGCTTTTTCAGTGCTGAACCAAGCCTGACATTTTTTGCCCATTTATTTTCTTCTATTAGTTTTAAGTTCCTCAAAGTCTTCCTTTGACTGAAGAAAATACTATTATCTGCAATTCTTTGCTGAATTAGGCAAAGTGTTGCCAGCAGGTTGAGGAAAGTGATCTTTCTCCTCTACTCAGCGCTGGTAAGGCCACACCTGGAGTACTGCATCTCCCAGCACAAGGGAGACATGCACATATTGGAGTGAGTCCAAAGGGCCACAAGGATGCTGAAGGGATTGGAGCATCTCTCCTATGAGAATAGGCTGAGAGAGCTGGGACTGTTCAGCCTGGAGAAGAGCAGGCTCAGGGAGATCTCATCAATGTATATAAATAACTGAAGGGAAGGCACAAATAAGATGGAACCAGGCTCTTTCCAGTGGTGCCCATTTGACAGGACCAAAGGCAATGTGCACAAACTGAAACACAGAAGGTGCCATCTGAACATCAGGCAACATTTTGTTACTGTGAGAGTGAGTGACCACTGGGTCAGGTTGCCCAGAGAGATTGTGGAGACTCCTTCCTTTGAGATACTCAAAAGCCATCTGCACATGGGTCTGGGCAACATGCTCCGGGTGGCCCCACTTGAGTGGGGTGGCTGGAACAGATTGACCTGCAGAAGTCCCTTCCAACCTTAACCATTCTGTGATTCTGCAATTTTTAATGTCTTTTTCAGATCATTAATACATCTAATTCTGAGTTGTGGGGTTACTGAACTTTTACCCAGAAAGTCTATTTCTACTAGCTTCCTATTAGAAGATGATACTTAATATACAGCAGCCTTTCGCCTCTAACAAACACTTAATGCTTAAGAGCAACTGACAAGAAGCTACTTTTGATCCATCTTTCATTCTGACAGTTACAATACATTCAAAATCATGCAAGTCAAATAGCCTGTAAATCATAAAGGCATTATTGCCAATTTCAGAGGACAAATTCAAAGATACAGTTCAGAGACAATGTGGAGAGGTAAGAGTTGACAAATCAAAATGGAAGTAGAATTTTAAGTTAAATGTAGTTCAGTCATATTTAATAATTGTCCACTGAGAAAAATTTAGCATGGGTAAGTTTTCCTCAAAACTGAAAAAAAGGGCTAAGGTTCTTTAGAACCTTTTCTTTAAAAGTAGAAAGGGGAACCCAGAAAATTACAGACCTATAAACTTGATATCAAATACTATAAAGCATTCTCTTGGTTTTGTTTTTTTAACCCAGTATACATTTATAAACACCCAGAAGGTAAACAGTGCAACACAACTGACTCAAAGGCTTGTCCAGAACAAATACTATCACAGGAGCCTATTTCTAATGATTTGTTAGATGACTGCAACTAACAGACATGGTCTAGCCCTGAGCCACACCATACACACCTAAAGCCTAATGACTGTCATGATCAGATCTACCCTACCACAGCACAGGCAGTGTGAGGTATGGATATGCATACAGCCAGTTACTCTGTCTTTATCCTAATGTTCAAGCTGCTGGAGACTACCTACCAATATCCAAATTATACAAAAAAAAAAGGTATTGATGAAATGCCATCAAATCATAAGGATGTATCAGAAATGGTTCTACTAAAGCAAACATATCAAAATATCAGGAACATTTATTAAGTATTCCGGTAAGAGTAAGTACAGTAATTAAAATTGCAGGTGGGCATTAAATTATAAAAAATGCAAACACTTAGTTGATCAGAAAATCAAGTCACCTGGGAAAAAATTAAGAAAGGCTTAAAAGCATCAGATGGAGTTAAATTAAATTGTGCACAAAGCACAATTTTGTCTGTAAATAATCAACCATACAAATCTGTAATGGAAACCAACTATTAGGTAGCATTAGAGAAGAAAAGGATCTGTGGAAAGTCACAGCATTGCTAAACAGACAGAATAAGCTTTTTACTCTGCTTAGCATTACAAATAACTCAACCTGTTTTGAAAATCACATCTCCAAATGACATAGAACAACTGAAAGAAGTCCAAAAGCAGCTACACAAAAACAGAAAGAGGCCTTGAAAACATAACCTTAGGGAAGATTTAAGTAGACTTGTTCAGGCTTCACCAGAGTGAAAGAAGATAATACAAATAGAAGACTGCTGCAAAAAGCAAGGGAATTCATTTCCATACACAGATGAAGGGGCTCAAGCTACAGAATATTTAGGCTAAATTTAGACTAATTTCTATGAGAATCTAACCACAAGCATAGTTAAGCACCTGTACAGATTGCCTAACAAGACTGGAAATTCTCCATGGATTTTTTTTTTCATTATTATTCTTAAGATATCTCAAACTGCCTTTGATTAGAGGCCGAGATGAACTCTCAAATCCTTTCCAGCCTCCTTTTCCAGAATGCTATTATTGGGTTTTGTATCCCAAATGAACATTTTAGAAATGAGAGAAAAGGAATCTGCCTAAAAAATGATGCAGTATGTAGATGAAAAGACTTCTGTATTTAAAGTATTTATTATTTAGAGCCTGTTAAAAGCCCAGATGCAATAAGGAGGAAAAACAGTTGTGGGAGCCAGTCAAGATGCTGATGATCTGGCAAGGCAAACTCAAGAATAGAAATGAGAGAGACACACCCATGGAGTTGTTTTTGTGTCAGAACATATTTTAGTACTACTCAAATTTCTTTTAAATGTTTCCAACATCGTCAAACCAAGGTTATGTTTGCTGCAAAGATTTCACATTTTGCATTATATAATCACATACCTGTTTTTGAACACATATTCCATACACTAAACATTGTTTGATTAAGGAGTTCATCTGTACTGTGAGGGCGGGCAGTCTACACCCCTCTTATCTCATGATCAATGCAAACAAGTATTTTCAAGTGACAACAAGGCTTTAGCATCAGTAATTTCAGAAATTTTCAGTATGTTTGGTAAGAGGGAGGTAACCCACAATCTTATTTCTATCTTCTAACTTATAAATTGTTCAAATACCTTCTGTATCAAATTTCTCTGCAATAAGCCACAGAACATATCATGAAAGGCAAAAATAAAATGCAAGCAATGTAAAAAATTGAACTCAGTTGAAGTTCTCACACACACTTTTTTTTTTTCTACATGTATCTCTCATGTACTTCACATGTTTTTCTCCTGGAAAAGCCAGATGGACCGTTTCTTATTAATACCTTTGGGAAAACAGGGACTGCAAGAAAGAGGACAGACTCTCCGAAGAAATTCAGAAATCCAAATTCTATGCTTAGAATACTGGATTCCTTAATTTCTGTAAAAACGGGAGAAAATACTGAGCAAGATGTAAATCTAGTAATAGAAATTTGACATCTGAGTCAGCACCATCCTAAACGAGGATATAAAGTCTGCGACCAAAGCAACATTGACAACAGCCCTCTGTGAGGCAAGTAATTCCTAAAACTTTCACTGAAAAAAGCAAAAATGCATATTTACCTCAGGAACAGATTCAAAGAAGTTGTGGATTAAAAACCTGAAAGTAACATTCCTTCAAAAGCTTTGCTCCTCCTCATTGAGCAGTGATCTTGGACTCTGCAGTAGAACTGCACCCACACATTGATTCTCACAAGACGTGCCCTGATCAGCACAATAAGAAAGAAGCAGGCAGAGAAGCATGAAGAAAGATGAAGGCATCTTCCTTCAAAAAGGTACTTCCAGGAGTGTTAATCTGCTGACATAAGTCTTATTGTTTTCTCCTTTTCAGCAACTGGGAGAAGACAGTGTAGGAAGAAATGGAATATTGTTTCTGGTCTACTCCTGTCTGTTCCTGTTGGTCTCTTCATATTCTACCTAGTCTGGCAAAGGGAATAAAAATCAAAACCAAAGTAATGCACTTAAATACAGAGGCTTTCTTTGTTTTTAAGGAAAAAAAAAAACCCAAAACAAAAAACAAACACCAAACAACACACCACACTACATTGAAAGTACTTGTAATATACTGCAGCTCAGAAAAAGCCTTCCATTTCTAAATAACATTTTAATAGTGACAAATCATCAAGAATCAACCTCTTTCTAAAAGTCTAAGCTCACCTAAAAGGAAGGTTTACACTTGCTTCATTTAAATGGTAAGCTCCACATAAGTAGTTGGTCGATAAGACTTTCTGCACCCTGTATTTTAGGCAGCTTTGTGTGACAGTGGAATACCTGGGAATAGGACAGCCAGATGTCTGAAATAATTTCTAGGTCACCAAGGAAGTCCAGAAATGCTTTCTTACTATCTCGATGTGTTTCCTGTGGATTTGGAGCTCTATTTATGCAATCTCTGGAAATCCCATTTCATTGTATTTATCTAGTTCAAATAGCAGGGATATCTGAAGTTTCATGAACGATATATCTTTCATTACTGCAGCCAAAATAATCTCTAAAATAGCCTATGACATTTAAAGGGTAAAGCTGCTAGTCCCCTTTTAGAAATTAAGTCAGCCCCCCTCCAAGGTTTAGCTGGAAAGCATGATGCAAAGATTCTCTTTTTAAAAATCTCACAAAATATATTGGTAAAAAAAAAATTAACAGCTACCAAAGCCCCTATATAAACTAATTAAGCCAGAGGACCTTCTCCCAAGTCTCTCACCTTTCGTGCTGTACTTCCCTCTTCTCAGCTTTTGGTATGCTGAACTATGTCAGACTACAAAATGACAACAAATACCCAAGGACTTGTGGGGTTTTATTTTGTTGTTGTTGTTTGTTTTGGGAGAACTTTGGTTTAGTTTTGGGTTGGTTATGGGTTTTTTGGTTGGGATTTTTTATTTTGGTTTTTGAGGGTGTTGGGGTTTTTTTTTTGTTTGTTTGTCTTTTTTTTTTTTTTCCACCTAAGACACTAGCAAGGAAAATGATCTCAAAAGTATCTTTTAAAAGAACCCTAAAGGAAGTGAGATTCTGCTACATGCTCTGATAGCTCTGGCAGAACAGCCAAAGCAACCAGTTGCTGCAGAGAAAGGTTCACTGTTGAGCCTTTAGCAAGAACTGTCTGGCTTCTGTTGAGGCTACCATCCATTTTCTCCCTCTGCCTCCTCAGATCTCGTGGCATCTAAAGCATCCAGCAACCAGCATCCATCTGGCAGGAGTCCCACTCTGGAATCCTTCAGGCTCCCTCTAAGAGACAGAGAATGCTGAACTTCTCTGGCAAAACTAATCAATATTTCCATTTGCAAAAGATTCCCTTTGACAGAGAATCCCTGACTGACTACATTGATAGTTCAAGGATTGTCTGCTAAAGTTACCCAATGATAAGGCCTGATTACTCAAAGATAAGAGACCAAAAGGTCAGGACAACAATAAATACACAAAGTTCGTAATTCAAGTACTAATTATTCTGTTTTGGCTGTTTGGTCTCCTCTTTCCCATCACATCTTCACTCAACTGCTGAATGAACCACAAGTTGAAAGAGTTACCTGTTAATCACTACCTACTACAATTCTTCGGCATACCTGCACACAGGGACATGAACACTGCAAGAATTCTCACTGCCAAGGAGAGCAAAGGAAAGTGACCTGTACAGACTGGTCAGGTATCTGCTCAGTGACTTGATCAAATGCCATTTCAAACATACGTCATCACTGCAAGCGTCCTGCGACATGGAAACTGAGGCAATGTATCCAGAACAAACCAGACACTCTGCCACAATGTTCCTGTGCATTTGCAGATGGTGAAGAAGAAAAATAATAATTAAGATACAGACACTATCTTGCTGATGGCTCACATTTTCACTCTTACTATGAGAAAATAAGGAAAGAAAATCAAATATGTGATTATGCAACACTGGAGAAATACACAATGGATAATCAGATAATGGTTTCATTTCATAATGAACACAAGTACACAGCAGGTCACTACTGTTCTGAGAAAAGATACTTTAAACAAGTGGCTCCCAGTGCTGATCTGAAGAGTAAGTTTCCAAGAAATATCCTGAATAATAGCTGTTCCTACATCTAGTTAACACCTACAGCAGAAGATTCAAAAGATTAAGAATTATTTTACTTCTTCATTGATTCTGCTCATAAACACAAGGTGATGCTTCTGAGGAATGGATGTATTAGCCAACACTGGCATTACTCTTACCATTGCCCATTTTACCAATTTTAGAAAGCATCACTTGCCTCACAACCCAACGCATTATTATTAACTGCCAAAATATATCGGGTTTACTACTTCCAGCAAAAGGATCTCTTCTATCATGAGAACTGGACATGGACTGCATCTAGAATTCTCTTCTAGACCAGAATAGAATATTTCAGTTGGGAGGGACCTACAATTATCATGTAGTCCAACTGCCTGACCACTTCAAGGCTGACCAAAAGTTGAAGCATGTTATTAAGGGCATTGTCCAAATGCCTCTTAAACATTGACAGGCTTGGGGCATCAACCATCTCTCTAGGAAGTCCATGTTTGATGACCCTCTTGGTAAAGAAATGCTTCCTAATGTCAAGTTTAAACCTCCCTTGGCACAGCTTTCAACCATTCCCACACATCCTATCACTGGATACCAGGGAGAAGAGATCAGCATCCCCCTCTCTGCTTCCCCTCCTCAGGAAGCTGTAGAGAGCAATGGTGTTGCCCCTCAGTCTCCTTTTCTCCAAAACAGACAAATCTAAGGTCCTTAGGTGCTCCTCACAGGACATGTCTTTCAGCCCTTCAGAAGTTCCAATTTTTGTGTGTGTTTTAGATGATTGATGTTGGACTCTGTATCTCAATCCTCATTCATAAGAGGATAACGTTGAGGTGCAGAAATAATTTCATAGTCTTGAGATACTTGCACTTCTACAGTGCAAAGGGAATACCTTTGCAGGACCTTTGAAAAACGCACTGAGTAGTTAGGAAGCAGTATAGTACAGAATCATAGAATTTTGGGGTTGGAAGGAACATTTAAAGGTCATCTAGTCCAACCACCCCTGCAATGAGCAAGGACATCTTCAACTAGATCAGCTTGCTCAGAGCCTCATCCAACCTGATCTGGAATGTTTCCAGAGATGGGGCATCTACCACCTCTCTGGGCAACCTCTGCCAGTGTTTCACCATCCTCCTGGTGAAAAATTTCTTCGTTCTCTCCAGTCGAAAGAGATGGGGCATCTACCCCCTCTCGGGGCAACCTCTGCCAGTGTTTCACCATCCTCCTGGTGAAAAATTTCTTCGTTCTCTCCAGTCGAAGTCTGCGCTCTTAGTTTAAAACCATTACCCTTTGTCCTATTACAACAGGCTCTGCTAAAATGTCTGTCCCCATCTTTCTTATAGGCCCTCTGTAAGTACTGGAAGGCTGCAAGAAGGTCTCCCCAGAGCTTTCTATTTCCCAGGTTGAACAACCCCAACTCTCTCGGCCTGTCCTCACAGCAGAGGTTTTCCATCCCTCTCATCATTGCTGTGGCCTCCTCTGGACCTGCTCCAACAGCTCCATGTCTTTGCTGTGCTGAGGACTCCAGAGCTGGACACAGGGCTCCAGGTGGCGTCTCACCAGAGCAGAGTAGAGGGGCAGAATCCCCTCCCTTGACCTGCTGGCCACACGGCTTTGGATGCAGCACAGGATACGGTTGGCCTTCTGGGCTGCGAGTGCACGTGGCTGGCTCTTGTCCAGCTTTTCATCCACCAGCAACCCCAAGTCCTTCTCATCAAGGCTGCCTTCAATCCCTCCATCCCCCAGCTTCTATTAATACTGGGCGTTGCTCCAACCCAGGCACAGGACCCTGCACTTGGTCATGTCGAATCTCATGAGGTTCACAGGGGCCCATTCCTCAAGCTTGTCCAGATCCCTCTGGATGGCATCCCATCCCTCGGGCGTGTCAACTGTACCACTCAGCTTGGTGTCATCTGCAAACTTGCTGAGGGGCACTCGATCCCACTATGTCACTGATGAAGATATGAAAGACTACTGGTCCCAATACAGACCACTGAGGGACATCAGTGGTCTCCATCACCGATCTCCATCTGGACACTGAGCCATTGACCACTACCCTCTGGATGCGACCATCCAACCAATTCCTCATCCACCCAACAGTCCACCCATCAAACCTATCTCTCTCCAATTTAAGGAGAAGGATGTTGTGGGAGACCATGTCAAAGGCCTTACAGAAGTCCAGATAGACGACTGGTAGCTCGGTAGCTCTTCCCTCGTCGACTGATGTGGTCACTGCATCGCAGAAGGCCATGAGGTTGGTCAGGCAGGACCTGCCCTTGCTGAAGCCATGCTGTCTCGAATCATCTCTCTGCCCTCCATGTGCCTTAGCATAGCTTCTAGGAGGATCTGCTCCATGATCTTCACAGGCACAGAGGTAAGGATGACAGGTCAGTAGTTCCCAGGGTCCTCCTTGCTACCCTTATTAAAAATGGGTGCAGTGTTTCCCTTTTTCCAGTCTCCAGGGACTTGACCTGACTGCCAGGACTTTTCAAATGTCATGGAGAGTGTCTTGGCAACTATATCAGCCAATTCCCTCAGGACTCTGGGATACATCTCATCACGTTCCATAGACTTCTGCATGTTCAGGTTCCTCAGGTGGTCTGGAAGATGATCTTCTCTTATAGTGGGAGGGACTTTTCTCCTCCTGTCCCCGTCTTCCAGGCCATCTACTCCAGAGGTGGAGGAAAAGACACTGCCAGTGAAGACTGAGGCAAAGAAGTCATTGAGCACCTCAGCTTTCTCCTCATCATTGTTACCAGTTTGCCAGTCTTGCTCATCGGGGGCGGGGGGTGGGGTGGTGTATATGCTTGCTTTGACCTTCCTTTTCTGGCTGACATACCTGTAGAAGCCCTTCTTACTATTCTTTCCATCCCTTCTCAAGTTCAGCTCCAGCTGTGCCTTGGCCCTCCTGACCTCATCCCTGTACAAGCGAACAGCATCCCTGTACTTCTCCCAGGATACCTGTCCCTGCTTCCACTGCCTGTGCATTTCCTTCTTGCCCTTTAGTTTGCCCAGCAGGTCTCCACTCAGCCATGCTGGTCTCTTGTCTTCCTTTCCTGATTTCTTACACCTGGGGATCAAGAGCTCTTGTGCTGTGTGGAAAGAGTCCTTAAAGATCTGTCAGCTCAGTTCTGCTCCCTTGTCCCTGAGCACAGTTTCCCAAGGGGTCCTATTGACTAACTTCCTGGTGAGCTGGAACTTTGTTTTCCTACAATTCAGGGTCCTGACTGTACTTTTCGCCTGCCCCTATTCTTCAGGATTCCAAACTCCACCAGTGCATGATCACTGCAGCCCAGGCTGCCTCCAGTACTGGCATCACCAATTAGCTCACATGTGTTGGTGACCAGCAGGTCCAGTATGGCATACCTTCTGGTAAGGCTGTCTATTACCTGGCATAGGAAGTTATCTTCCATGCATTCCAGGAGTCTCCTTCATTGCTTATAGCTCACCATGCTACTTTTCCACCAGATGTCAGGTGGTTGAAGTCCCCCAGCAGGATGAGAGCCTGCAAGCGTGATGCCTCCTGGAGCTGGAGTAGGAAGGCTTTGTCAATAGGCTCCCCCTGATCGGGCAGCCTATAGTAGACACCAACCACAAGGTTCCCTCTGTTGCCTTGGTCTCAGATTCTTACCCACAAGCTTTCGACCTGCTTGTGGCTATTCCTCAAAGACAGCACTTCACACTATTCATTTCTTGATGTAGAGGGCAATGCCTCCACCATTCCTTCTACGCCTGCCCCTTCTGAACAGCCTGTAGCCATTGATAGCCACACACCGGTTGGGGGATTCATCCCACCAGGTTTCGGTAATGGAATAGTTAGGTAGGTAGTATAGGAATAGCAAACATAGCTGGCACAACAAACTAAACTCAGTCTGCTTCTAGGTGCCTTCGGCTCCTTTATTTAGACCCTTCTACTGTTTATATAGATTCTGTCACATACACCAATTGCTCAAACATGAAGTGTGGAGAAATGCCAGAGAAACTAACCAGCTTCCAAAGCCACATATCAAACCAACATCAGAATAAAGCTTTATTTCAAAAGCCACCTATGAACACAGTTTTGCTTTCACCCCCTTTTGAAAGGTTTAGAAAGCCTTAGCTATTTCAGTTTGGAGATATCCTGCCTGGATACAGATGTTGTTACTTCAGACATTTATATAAAACACAGCAAAATCTGTCATTCTGCTCTTCAGCAGCTAGGAACACTGAAGAAGCTACTGGCTTCTGACTGCAGCTCTAATAGCAGCTCCACAGAAAGGCCTCCAGTTCTTCTGGAAAGCTCCCGCAGGCCCCGTAATACAACATACCACACTATGTTCACATAGACCGATTCTAATTTTGTTACCATATAAAGTGGTAAAAAGTTATTGTGGGGACAATTCTTAAGAAATCACAATCACACTGCTTACATGAATTTCTGAAACCTTCAGTGCAACTATTGCAGTCAAGAAAACTGAAAAACAATGCCTTCCAGACCACAGTTTTACATGAATGTCCTCTGCCTGCAGAAGAATGTGCCTACGGCATTTACTGGTCAGCCTTCCAGATCACCGGGGTCATGGTAAGAAAGCAAGCCACAGAAGCCTGGACTTAGACACAAAAAGTGAATATTGCCAATCGATGAGACCTACACTCATCTTGTAGTGGGGGGGGCGGGGGGAAAGATGGCTCTAAAGGTTTTTCTTTTTATTTATTAAAATACATTTATCAAGTTTTAGCTACCTTAGGGAAAAGGTAGAATCTTACTAGTTCTCACTATACGCATACCACCTCATTCATAACTCACAAGATGTCCTTAAAGCATTCAGTAGATTGTAAGCTGCTTTGAAGACAAAAAGCTTTCTACAGAAACGATCATACCAATCACAAAAAATTAGCACTTGCTATCAAAGGCAGAAGACAGGGATTAGACACATGGATGATGCCACAGCATACATTAAATGTGGTATCACAAATGGATACCATGGTGGAGGGAAGGAGAAGAGGAACACCTGATGAACCGAAAAGCCTGAGTACTTACTAAGGAGTTTCCAGTATATAGGATTTAAAACGTCAGACACTCCTAGAAGGGTAGAATACTAAGAAAAAGAAAGCCAGTTACATGACTGTTGTTTAAAATTATGCATGACTTGTATGCATTGTGCATTTCCAGGTGATATAATCTATTAATAAAACAAATTATTCACTCTTTAAGTAATCGTACACTAAAATACCCAGAGCCTCCTTTTGCAAGCCTACTGACTTCACAGTTCCTGTTTGTGCCTGCTATTAGTAATGCCCGTGCGAACTCCATAACGCTTGGCTATACTCAGTAATTTTTATTTCTTCGCCAGTTTTGGAGATTAACACCATGCTACATTGTCCAAGGTACTTGCATCTTCTTACCAGATATAGACACACCGCAAACCTTCTTCAGTACCATACAGCCAAAACTTCCCAGAAAACCGAACACCAAAAGCTCCACCATCACTTGAGTCAGATTTAACACGGGAATTACAGTCATTTACAGTATCTTTATTTACCCACTTCTTTTTCAGCATGATCAAGTGCAACTTTTAAACAAAAAAGTTTGAAATTACTGTCATAAACCAGTAAACTTCCCAGATAAAAACTATGCCAACCAGTATACTGGGAAATAGGATTTCTTGCACATAGCCCTCAAACTTCCAGGCAATTCACCCATATTGAAGAAAGCATAAGTAAATCCCTTGCATATCTTCTCATGGCATAGAAAAGAAAGGAATTCTTGTTTGAATGCTGGAAACACATTTGTCTTCAAACTCAATTGAGAAGTGAACTGAAAGTAAAATCAAACCTGAAGTATAAAATACTACTTCTGATATTTCTTTATTACTCAGACTGGATTCCACCTGCTTCTACTCAAAGACACAAGTGTTACATACTTTCTCCTGGCATACTCTATGTTTTGTGTGTTTTGCCCCTACCCCCTTTTTTATTATTGATACTCGCTCTTATAAAGAAGAGCAAAGAAGGAAGAAAGACTACTACTGCTTGTTGCCTGATGTGGTCTCCTCCTACCCAAATAATTGTCTCAATGGCAGTTGTTTTATTTCACTTTAAATTGAAATGAGCCTAATAGATTTTAGTTAACAATGCCAGATCTATGCAATTTCCTTGAATTTTGACAATACTGTGCAATTATTGGGTGGGGGGAAATTAAAGAATAAAAAAAGCTTTTGTAGCAAGTCCAGATCAGAACAGAAAACTAAGCTGCATGAAGTCACCTCAAATAAATTTTAAGCTATAACAGACATTGAAGCAAGACACCAAAAGGAAATGGCTAGCATGCTTACGACAACTGGAGCTATCCAGGATCATGTTCGTGTTAAGGAAGACTTGGGTTTCATAGAGCAGCCTGCTCTCGTTGATCCTGATTTGGACTCAAATACTTCCCTCCTCAGCTATTCTATGACTCTGATCTCATCTTTGACTTCCAGTAAAGGCATTTGACCTGCACAACCGATCCGCTTCAAAAGCTATAAGAAACTTATTAACATGTTTAATTGAGACATTGGATTTTAAAATGAAGAAGTTTGTATTTTTTAAATATCCATGCTTTTGATTTACATCCTCCTTCCCTTAAAGGAAACAAAACACAAACAAATTTTTTGTGAGTTGTTGTGCATCTGTTATTTCTTCAAACATCTTTTAGCTCTAGCCCAGATACTTTGTACACCACCACTCGCAGTTCTGCAGCCAAAACTGGCTTGCATAGTTTACAGCTAACATTCCATTAAGGACAATGAAATGACTGTTTGCTGAGTTTGTCATAATTACTCAAGTGAAATATGTCTCAAATACAAGCTTTTCACCAAAGAATAAAAAAAACTATGCAGAAGCACCTGCTTGGAGAAGAAAGTTGACTATAATATACAGAATCCTTGCATCTAATCTCTCTATCAGAAAACACTACTGTTTCAATTCAGTCAATGCCATGCAACCAGAATTTTTAATCAACTCTTATTAGCAGCAATCTTTGCCAGGAGCTGAGAAGAACACAGCTTTCCCTGAACTCTTCTAGGTACAATTTATTCTGCCACTTCATTTTGTAGGGAGCGTGATTTATTTGACATCAATAGTTTGTTGAGGTAATAAACCATGCAGCAATGATACCATGACTCAGAGATCATTTGCTAGCAGTCAAGTTGCTTGGCAGCATGACAGGCAGAGTAATGTGCTTTGAAGAAATATCTATATAGATGCTACAGCTTTCAGAGATTACCAAACAAATACAGATCCCAGAAAACATTACTTTACTCACACTATCAGTTTTCTTTTGCTTGATTCATTGTCCTCAGCTTCACTTTGAACACAACGATTAAAAAAAAAAAACAACTGTGATCTATGAAAGCCAAAAAGCAGTATCTACTCCGTCCCAGCAGATACCTAACAGACCCTGCCATTTTACATTACTACTTCTTTCTGAGAAAAGGTTGTCCTCTATATGCTTATAGAAACCAAGCACACAGTGTGAAAAAACTACCTATTAATTCAAAGTTTAAGGAAGTAAGAGAACTCTCTTTCAGGTAAACATCAATACTCAATAACATATAGCTACTTCATAAAACAGCAGTCCAGAAATTTTTTCACCTGAGTTTTCTCAAGTGTGACGATAGAGGCTTTGTACGCCAACAACATCGTTAAAATGCCTGTTCTTCTGAGAGATCCATTCTTTGCATAACATCAGCAACCAACTCAAAAATGAAAAAAAAAAAACAAACCCAAACATTAAAAAAAGGAAGGAATTTAAAAACAGACTAATTGACTAATTTAGACTCTTCTCCCTGGAAACACAAAGCATACAATCAGAATTTTTTCTAGCTGCATAAAGACAGCATATGCCCCTTTTGCACCAAAGCAACTGAAGTGGCTACTACACTTCAAAAATGCCTTATTTTGCATTTTTGTTTATTAGCTTTATCAGCCTCTGTACTTAAGTGTCAGCCTTCACAAAGCTGCAGACGCTACATGATTCCTGTCCTTCCTTCTTTCTTGCTATATATAGGGAAGAGGGGAGACAAAGATTGAATAGATGTATTTAATCTCTATTTAAAGATAAGGCAAAAATGACAGGCACTAAAAAATAAGAAAATTCTATTCTATTTTCATGCAATTTCTGTAATTACAAAAATTATGATCAATAAAGGGTTTTCAATTCAAACATTCCAATTTTAAGAAGGATGTGTAAGTTGAAAAATAACTTGGTATCTTTATTGTTTCAGTGAATGCATTGAGTTCTATCCAAACACAGCCAAGAGAGTTACAGGAAGTTATTGAAGTGGATGAATTCGTAATAGCTACTTAAAACAAATACTTTCAAAAGAAATTCATAAGTATTACTAGGAAATTCCTCCACAGTTGTTTACTTCAACAAGTGCTCCCTTTTCAAGTCATTGAAGACAGCCATCCATTTACATGGCTGTGTTTGTTAATGGCCAAATCTTCAAATATACAGAATCACTGCTTGGTGCTACTCAGTGTTTCCATCCACACTCTTCAGAATACAAAAAGTCTGACCTCTAGGTAAGTATCAGAAAAATCAAATATTTAACAAATTATGATGATAAATAATTCAATAAAGCACACTCAAGAAAAAGAAAACAAACCTCTAGCAACATTAATCTCAGTTCCCAAGCTCCACAAAAGTGAACTGGGATATAGGGGGGTGTTGTTTTGGTTTTTTTTATAGGTCAGTTTTAAACAGTGTGTGGTCTTGATGAGCAATTTGATGTAGAAGTGATGCAAAGAGCATGTGGGAGGCAGCTATTAAAATTAAAAGAACTATTGGATATGCCCCATGCAAGTCCAATCCCCACATCTTACCAAGGTAGCAGAGCAGGATACAAGAATCGGAGTTGTGCAGAGCTCTCATCTGCACAGTTAACTCAAGTTAAAGGCATTCTCAAGTAGATCATCTGATTTAACCATATAAAGAAGAAACTCAGCAGTTAAGAACAAAATTAGCAGCCATGAGAAATTTTAATGAAAACATGGAGCCTATTTCAGATCACGAGCTTCAGTTATCTGTGATAGTTCTATTTTAACTCTGGTTTTAACTTTTTAATATATGTGTATAAGATAAGCTACATTCTTGAAGAAAAAAATAAGTGTTCACCCCTGCAAACAAACAAGAGAAGTCTGTGCCATTACATAAGCAAGACCTCAAAGATTTTATCCAACTAGAAAGACCATCTTAGAAGACAGACCGTATGCTTTGCTATTAAAAAAAAAAAAAAAACTAACCAATTTAACAAGAGAGGTGAAGCATCCTTCTGCAAAGAGCCATAATAGAATTTCTGATGGCAGAAAAGAGTTTCCATCTGAAGGAAAACAGCTTTCAGTACCATTAACTCAACTTTTTGTAATGCTTTGTCTGCTAAAATAGAAGTCCTCTGCATTTTTATCTCCCATTTAAACACTACTGTCTTGCAGTACCTTCATAAGAACCTGATAAGGTTCTTAATGCTTGGTTTCCGTCCCCCCAAAATCATTGCTATGGCTCTTGACATAAGGTTCAGTATTTCCAAATCATTCCTTAATACTGGCTACTAGAACAGGACAAAATTCTGCTATCTCACCACTACTTTTGGAAATAAAAAAAAACTGATTAACTTTTTTATATACTGAAGATTTGCATTGGCTATTTTAGCTACAACACTACTCATGCTGAAACATACACATAATGACCATCTACCCTTTCTTAAAGGGAAATAAAAAAATGTAAACCCTTTTCTTTGGGAAAAGGCATCTCACTTTAAAATGGAAAACTAATTCTTTTTAGTTGTTAACTATTGAAATATCCTCCTAAATACAACCATTTATTAGCCTTGGTATTTATTTCTAATAGAGAAGGATAAAATTTCTATGCATACTGTAGGAATTATACTGTTCAATATGTATTTGATTCTCATCTAGACAAAAATTACTTTTTAATTGCTTTTTACTCAAATACAAACTTCATAATTATAAAATGTTAACCGTTTGGGGTTTTTTTTGCATTTAACATAGATGTGATAACAACAAAAATTGCTTGCAGTGACAGAACAGCCGGCAGTGTGCCCAGGCGGCCAAGAAGGCCAACAGCATCCTGGCCTGTAGCAGAACTAGTGTGGCCAGCAGGAGTAGGGAAGTGATCGTGCCCCTGTACTCGGAACTGGTGAGGCCGCACCTCGAACACTGTGTCCAGTTTTGGGCCCCTCACTACAAGAAGGATGCTGAGGTGCTCGAGCTTGTCCAAAGAAGGGCAACAAAGCTGGTGAGGGGTCTGGAACACAAGTCTTCTGAGGAGCAGCTGAGGGAACTGGGGTTGTTTAGTCTGGAAAAGAAGAGGCTGAGGGGAGACCTTATCGCTCTCTACAACTACCTGAAAGGGGGTTGTGGCGACGAGGGTGTTGGTCTCTTCTCCCAACTAACTAGTGATAGGACAAGAGGAAATGGCCTCAAGTTGCGCCAGGGGAGGTTTAGATGGGATATTAGGAAAAATGCCTTCACTGAGAGAGCGGTCAAGCATTGGAAGATGCTGCTCAGGGAGGTGGTGGAGTCACCATCTCTGGAAGTATTCAAAAAACGTGTGGATGTGGTGCTTCAGGAGATGGTTTAGGAGACATGGTAGCATTGGGTTAATGGTTGGACTTGATCTTGAAGGTCCTTTCCAACCTTAGTGATTCTGTGATTCTGTGTTTTTCAGTCTTTGTGTTACCTAAGACCAGTAGAGCTCATCTTCCTCTACCTTGCATTTATCCTTGGCTGACTGGTAAGAACATACATATCTCAGTTTCTTAATTTCAAATAAGTTTATCTTATTTGCACTAACTGTAGAAGCAGAAATGCAGAAAATCTGTGTTTGTATGTGCAGAACAGTTCACAGCTACGAATACTTCAAATTCTGAATCCAGGTATTCTCAGTCCTATGTCCACTGTCCTTTGGCAGCTACCTATGTACCAGACATTTTTATTCAAGTTACATAAATAAATTACAGATTTGTAACTAAGAAGTTATACCAGATAGCTTACAGTTGTCTGGAAGCCCTCACACCTTCAAAGAACTGCAATTATATTGGCAGACTTCCAATCCTAGATTAGTTTAAGAATTGTTATTAGAAATTGATGGCATTTCTTAGTCAAACCCTTAACAATTGTTAAATCCTGTTATTTCAGTCTATTGATGATGATGACTAATTTTAGATGTCACTTCATATCCTCTTCTGCAGATTAAAAAAGAAAAATCTTTATCCACATCATGTATATTCTTCCTAGACTAAGACACTGGTGATCAAAAGCAGACAGCAACAAAAAAACCAACCAAACCACACACACAAAAAAACCCCCACACAACAAAACCAAACCAACAAACTTACCTTTACCTTGATCAAGGGCCTTTGGAAAAGACAGAAGTTCAAAAACCAGCCTAACGCCCATTTTCAAAAATTCATTTCAGCTTATGAATGCTCTCACTCTGAAGATACAAAGATGCTTACAAAAACCTTGCCGGTAACTCACAGGTTGAGAGTAGTTTGCTTGATCCATTTTGTATTTTACTGACACCATAACTTTTAAGCAATTTCTAACTTAATTTTCATAGCCATCTAAGTCGTAGGCTAACTTAGCAGTCTAACTTGTCTAGCAACGAGTCATGACAATCAACATTATTAAACACCTGACTGACAAATTAAGTACCTCGATTAACATGCTGAGTAAATTAGTTCACTCAGATGAACTAGACTTATTTGTCTCAATCTGAGATTTTTAAGATCAAAGCATCAGTCTCCACCCCTCCTTTGCCAAATCTCCTACTGTTGGTCAAAGCCACAGCAAAGAGTGGGAAAGAAAATGGGAGCAAGGCATTACTCTGTCTTGGCTCTGGCTAGGAGGCAGAAGGGAACTTAATGAGGACTAACATTCCCAAATCCCCAACGAAAGAGATGACCAGGAAGTACCTCCACAGGGGCCAGACCAGTTACAACCAAAGTTTGTTTCATCAAATTCAAGTATCTCTTTACATTACTGTGTTCAAACAGCTCACATACATGAGTGTAGGTACATTACAAATAACTGTATGTGCATCAAAATAAAATAGAACCACAGAGCAGTTGAGGTTGGGAGTCATCTCCGGAGGTCATCTGGTCCAACCCCTCTGCTCAAGCAGGGCCACCCAGTGCCAGCTGCCCAGGACTGTGTCCAGACGGCTTTTGAGTATCTCCAAGGAAGGAGACTCCACAACCTCTGTCCCAGTAACAAAGTGTGTCCCACTGTTAAGATGGCACCTTCTGTTTCGGTTTGTGCCCATTGCCTCTGGTCCTGTCACTGGGCACCACTCAGAGCCTAGCTCCCTCCCTCCAGGTATTTATACACATTTATGAGATCCTGCTGAGCCTTCTCTTCTCCAGGCTGAACAGTCCCAGCTTTCTCAGCCTTTCCTCATAGGAGAGATGCTCCAGTCCCTTCATCATCTCTGTGGCCCTTGTAGCACACACACGTCAGCTCATTATGTATTTACTGATACTAGTTATCTCAGGTCTCTAGGTCCTTCCTTAATTTACTTTACATAACTGTTTTTATGGCATATTTAGGTTAAGTGAATTTTTTCTAAAGCCAGAGATAACCTCCTTAAGTCTTAGCAGTTCAACTCTAGACTTCTGGAACAAGAACGGTATCATCCTGTGACTTTAAGCATAACACAGAAGATATCAGACATGAACAGCATGTCTATCGCTTGATTTTACATTAGTATATTTAAGAAACTTAAGTGAACAGTTTAACAGGAATGATTTTAAATAAACAGATTTATTTTCTACACAGACACAGCTGGGACTTCTATATTCTATCAGTGAAGTCACTGAGAAAACTGAAGCAGCCGTGAGCCCTATAATTAACTTTCCTGTCCCCATCGCCTGAGGACATTATTTACCAATCATAAAATGAACAATCAAGTCAAAAGAGAAGAACTTACCTAGAAACCTCTAAAACCTTGCCATCAGATCACCTGTGCAAGCATTGCTTACACAGCTCTTAGCTAATGGTAGCCAAATGCTCTAAGGAAAAAACCCTGTGGCATTTGGGGTTTTGTCTTTTAAGACAAGTAGCAATTTCACAACTATAGAAGAGACAGAATAACTTCTATAGAAAAAAAAAAATAGCACCGTATCAGATACCAAATGCAAATTCACTGGAATTGGCAACTTGTTTAAACACATTTTTCAGTTTCGCAATTAACTGAGCTGTATATACACACACACCCCCAGTGAAACACTGACTGGGTCCTTCTCCAGCCCAGAGGCCAGGTGGTACCAGGTATATCCTACCACACAGCACTTCAGGTTAAGTCTCCCTTGGGCTCCACGAGACACGTTTGTAACCTGAAGACAAACACTCAGGTGTGGAGAGGAGTCATTCACATTAGTTTTTGTTCAGACTGCCTAACAGAAAGCTGCAAGTGGCATTTTCATAGCAGAAAATTAAGAGCATGTGATGCATTCCTTCGGTAAAAGGTACAGGCACACAGGGACACCAAGAGGCATCAGCCCTCCTGGGATACTGTGGCAATGGAGCTAGCAAACATCCTACAGTCTTGCCTGTATCACCTATTAGCTCCTGGAGCTTCCCATACAGCACTGTGCATGCAAATTGCAAATGGCTCCATTTGTTACTTTTTTTTTCCCCCTCCACTGAAAAGAAGAGCTTTCTAGTTTTATCCAATAGTATGTTAATTCATACCATGATACAGCAACACAAGCCCGGTAGTCAAATCTAGGTTTTACCCTCCCACCCACACAGTAACCAAGAGTAACAGAGAACATACGTACACAGTTGCAAGAAAGGGGGTTGTGGTGAGGTGGGTGTTGGTCTCTTCTCCCAAGTAACCAGCAACAGGACGAGAGGAAATGGCCTCAAGTTGCACCAAGGGAGGCTTAGACTGGATATTAAGAAAATTTCTTCACTGAGAGAGTGGTCAAGCATTGGAACAGGCTGCCCAGGGAGGTGGTGGAGTCACCATCCCTGGAAGTGTTCAAAAAACATGTGTATGTGGTACTTCGGGACATGGTTTAGTGGGCATGGTGGTGTTGGGTTGATGGCTGGACTTGATATCTTAGAGGTTTTTTCCAACCTTAACGAATCTGTGACACTGTGTAGAACAGCAAACATTTCAGCAGATCAGGCCATGCAGTTGTTAAACCAGCTGGTATGAACCGAGAGGATCAGGAACTAGCAGGTTCCCTTGCTCTAATGCAGGAATGTTAAATATACGCATGCCTGCCTGCCTCTCACTGTTAGGGAAGTACAACACTGCTAGATTTCCTTTTACAAGAAACCTATGTAATTATTAATGCTAAAGAGTAAAGTATTCCTGCCTGGTACTTCCCTTTGCAGCATTTAACTGCATTAATAATTTCTTTTAAAATATTAAGCTACATAAGTTATAACTTACATTGTTACAGGTCTTAAGAAAAATTAGTATGAACAAATTGTTTTAGAACAATTTCTAATCAAGTAAACCATTAGAATATAAACCAGCCGTCCAACCAAATGGAGTTCTCTCACATCTGCTCTACTTTGAATATATTAGGCTTTGTAGAAAATCCCAAAAATAAGAGACTAATATGGCTTATTTAAAAAAAAAAATTATATTCAATAGAAGACTATGAAGAAGCAGAGTGTTCCAATAGGCAGGATCATGAACTAAGACCACTTTCTGTGTAAAGCAATTTTCCTTTTTGGTTCTTTTACCAGCATCTTTTCCTGACAACCTCACATACTTCAGGAACCTATTGAAGCAAGGATTTGCTATTTGACTAAACATTTATGCAGGAATTAACCCAGTGGGAACCTAATTTGGTTCTGATCTCTAGACTAGTGGAATAGTAAAATATATGCATACAGTAGTAAAATTAATTTCTTTCCTGCTTTTAAAAATGATTGAAAAAGAGAAACAAGTGCCATTCTATATGGATTCAGATACTGCTAGTCTAATCATGCATTCAAGCAATCCTAAAATAATGGCCTATGTACATAATTTTATGATAGTATTCTTAACCTAAGACACCATTCACACTGCATTATTCTTACAAACAAAAAAAGGATGTGACAAACACTTAATACCTAAAAAAATTTTCTCACATAAATTCTGTTCCCTTCAGACATCTTCCTTCCACTAGCACTGTCTGTTATTAAATTACATTTGTATAGTCATTTGTGAAACACCTAGAATTATTTATGATTAAGTAATGACAAAAAAAAAAAATCAGAATGCTGAGAACACAAAAGAAGTTTCAGTGGAATATTACCAACTGTAGCAAGCTTCAGATGTACAAAAAAGCTGGCAAAAATACACAAATAAGCCACTTTCTCTCCTGGAAATAAAACCATGGTTAGCAGAATTCAAATACTGAAATATTATGAAACAACCAGACATATGGCATATATGCAGAGTTACAAAAAAAACCCTAAGCAGTAGCATTCTTGTAAAAGCAAAAAAAAAAAAAACTTTAGAATGGAAACTTACTTGTGCATATTTTCCACTCCTATTATGATCATGATATAGTAGGAAATTCCACTTTGTATAACAAAATGTAAGGCATACCTGTGGGGAAAAGAAAAAAGTAAACCCCCACAGCATTTTCATTAATGACAATAACGTGCATGTATTTATTTAACATGAAATTAAAGAGGTTTCTCAAATTTTAACTCCATCACTGCTTCCAAAAAACCCTTTTGTTCTATTTTGGTTTTCTGCAGCCCTCCTTTCTGTTGAGAGCTTCCCCCTTTAGCATAGCACAGATGGCAGTAACGAACAAAAACTACAGACATAGCTAGAATTCTCCAGCTCATAAAAAAAGAATATAGTAAATGCTGATAATCCTTAAAACCAAAGAATATGTCTCATAATACTTCCATTTGGGATTATTTCATACGTAAATAACATAAATGTTTTGTGTTTCAATTTCCATACTTGTCCTTTTACCTGTTGGCAAGAATAGGTATCTCGGATAATACCAATATTTTAGTAGCCACAATATCACTACATGGGAATATTTCCCAGTCAACAGAAATGGTAACTCTGTCCAGCCAGTCTCTTTCCCACGGACCACCAATAACTGATAAAGAGATGGTGCTGATGATTGTCTCAAACACAAACAAAAAAGCCCTACACACCAACCACCCACAGACTTATTTCACAAAGGTGCTCTAACCGCTTCTCCTTATTTCTTTTCCACAGGTTACCACCATAGCTACCACGCCACCATTATTCTGGGGCTTTGGGGGTTTGGTTTTTTTTTTCAGAGGAGTTATACTTCAGTAAGCTACAGCACTGGTGGCAAACCATTGCCAGTGATTGGGCAGTTGATTCCAGTAAGTTGATTCACTTTCACTCTGGTTCTTTAAGTGCCTCAGTAGCATACTTGCATGTGCTCAAGTGACACACTGATCTAGTTTTGGATTTTTTTCCCCACAAAAAGCAGCCTAAAAAGCAACTGCTACTTTGTTATACTGATACTGTTTTCTTTCAGCTTATCATCAGCAACTTCCTAATTTCACTCCTCATGTATCATTATAAGGAAACGTCTTCAGAGACATTTAGCAAGAAATGCAGTTCTACCCAGCTAAAATCCTACCAAGTCTACACATGATGAACTGAGGGAAAACAATTCACTTGGATATTACCTGACCTTGAAAATCTTGACTTTCTATGGAAGACTCAATCTGCACACGCTCCCATACTTCATTACTAGCTAGTCTCATTCTAAGATATGACTACCTGAAATTCAAACGCACATTTAATATAACCAATTGCCAATTAAAAAAAATTTCACTTTTTCTTTTCCTACCAGCCAAATATTAGCAACACTGTGTGGCAAAGACAGGCATTAGTGAAATGACAAAAACTTAAGTCTAAGAGGTTTACTTCTTAAACATAGGAAGAGACATAGTAAGATATCAAAGCTCAAAAAAATTTGGTTTGACGTTGAATACTGTATCAACATGACAGTCTCTGAAAATATTTCTTTGTCTACCTGGACTT
>NW_010558253.1:0-8393 GCF_000687285.1 Phaethon lepturus | reverse complement strand
CTACAACTCCCTGAAAGGGGGTTGTGGTGACCAGGGTATTGGTCTCTTCTCCCAAATAACCAGCAATCGGACGAGAGGAAATGGCCTCAAGTTACACCAACGGAGGTTTAGATTGGATATTAGGAAAAATTTCTTCATGAGAGGGTGGTCAAGCATTGGAACAGGCTGCCCAGGGAGGTGGTGGAGTCGCCATCTCTGGAAGTGTTCAGAAAATGTGTGGAGGTGGCGCTTCAGGACATGGTTTAGGCGACATGGTGGTGCTGGATTAATGGTTGGACTTGATGATCTTGAAGGTCCTTTCCAACCTTAGTGATTCTATGAATTTTGTGAATGAAGGTCATGAAAGTGTACCCACCCTGATGAGCAAGACTGGCAAACTGGTAACAATGGAAGAGGAGACTACTCAACAACCTCTTTGCCTCAGTCTTCACTGGCAAGTGAAGACTTCACTTCACAGTCTTTTCCCACACCTCTCGAGGGGATGGACTGCAAGATGGGGATTGGAGGGGCAAAGTCGCTCCTGCTGTATGAGAGGATCAGGTTTGTGACCACCCGAGGAACCTGAATATACACAAGTCTATGGGACCTGATGAGATGCATCCCAGAGTCCTGCGGGAACTGGCTGGTGTAGTTGCCAAGCCACTCTCCATGCTGCAGGATATTGCAAAAGTCATGGCAGTCACGTGAAGTCCCTGGAGACTGGAAAAAAGGAAACATTGCACCCATTTTTAACACGGATAGAAAGAAAGTCCCTGGGAGCTGCCGACCTGTCAGCCTCACCTCTGTGCCTGGGAAGATTGTGGAACAGAACCTCCTAAGAAGCTGTGCTAAAGCACATGGAGGACAGGGAGGTGATTCAAGACAGCCAGCATGTCTTCACCAAGGGCAAGTCCTGCCTGACCAACCGAGTGGCCTTCTATGACCGAGTGACCGCATCAGTGGACAAGGGAAGAGCTACGGGTGTTGTCTATCTGGACTTCTGTAAGGTCTTTGGCACAGTCCCCCACAACAACCTTCTCTTTAAATTGGAGAGATATGGATTTGATGGGTAGACTGTTCAGGGGATAAGGAATTGGTTGGATGGTCACATCCAGAGGGTCGTGGTCAATGGCTGAATGTCCAGATGGAGATTGGTGATGAGTGGTGTCCCTCAGGAGTCTGTATTGGGACCAGTACTCCTTAATACCTTAATCAGAAGAATGATGTCTGTCTCATGACATAGTGGGATTGAGTATACTCTCAGTAAGTTTGCAGATGATACCAAGCTGAGTGGTGCGGTTGACATGCCTGAGGGACAGGATGCCATTCAGAGGACCTGGACAAGCTCGAGGCATGGGCCCCTGTGTATCTCATGAGGTTCAACAAGGACAAGTGCAGGGTCCTGCACATGGGTTGAGGCAACTTCCAGTGTCAGTACAGTCTGGGGGATGAAGGGATCAGGAGCAGCCCTGCCGAGAAGGACTTGGGGGTACTGGTGGATGAAAAGCTGGATGTGAGCCGGCAATGTGTGTTTGTAGCCCAGAAGGTCAACCATATCCTGAGCTGCATCAAAGGAAAGTTTGTTGTAAAAAGTCCCTCTTCAGCTTTCTCGTAGACCCCTTTCAGGTAATAGAAGGCTGCAATAAGGTCAGCCCGGAGCCTTCTCTTCTCTAAGTTGAACAGTAGCAGTTCTCTCATCCTGTCTTCATAGGAGAGGTGTTCCAGCCCTCTGATCTCCTTCGTGGCCCTCTTCTGGACTTGCTCCAACAGGCCTATGTCTTTCTTATGTTGGGAGCCCCAGAGCTGGAGGCAAGACTCCATGGGGGGTATCACCAGAGCGGCGCAGCGGGGCAGAATCACCTCCCTTGACTTGCTGGTCATGCTTCTTTCGATGCAGCCCAGGATACTTTTGGCTTTCTGGGCTGCAGACAGACATTGCCAGCTCATGTTGAGCTTCTCATCAACCAACACCCCCAAGTCCTTCTCCTCAAGGCTGTTTTCAATCCATTCCCTGCCCAGCCTGTTTTTTCTGTTGGGATTGCCCAAAGCCATGTGCAGGACCCTGTGCTTGGCCTTGTTGAACTTCATGATGTTTGCATGGGCCACTTCTCAAGCCTGTTGAGGTCCCTCTGCATGGCATCCCTTCCCTCCACTATGTCAACGACACCATACAGCTTGGTGTCATTGGCAAACTTGCTGAGGGTGCACTTAGTCCCACTCTCCATCTTGCTAACAAGGATGTTAAACTGTCCTGGTCCTAATACCAACCCCTGAGGAACATCACTTGTTCCTCACCAGCCCACATTCCTCACCAGCCCCTCCTTGTTGGTGTGAACCAGGTCCAGCATAGCACGTCTCCTCATTGGCTCCTCTATCACTCGGAGAAGGAAGTTATCATCAACGCATTCCAGGATCCCTCTGGATTGCTTACACCCTGATGTGTTGTCTCTCCAACAGATATCGGGGTAGTTGAAGTCCCCATGAGGACCAGGGCTTGTGAATGTGAGGCTGCTCCTATCTGACTATCGAGGGCCTCATCTGCTTGGTCTTCCTGGTTGAGTGGCCTGTAGGAGACCCCCACTGTAATGTCACCTGTCCCTGTCCTCCCTTTAATCCTGACCCATAAGCTCTCTGTCGGCTCCTCATCCATCCGTAGGTGGAGCTCCATGCACTCCAGGTGGTCATTGACACAGAGGGCAACACCCCCTCCTCATCTCCCCTGTCTGTCCTTCGCAAAGAGCCTGTATTCTTCCATTCCAATGCTCCAGTCATAGGACGCATCCCACCATGTCTCTGTGATGCCAATAAGATCATAGCCCTGCAGGCATGCACATGTCTCTAACTCTTCTTGTTTATTCCTCATGCTACGTGTGTTTCTCAAATCTCAAACCATTGCTGCAAGATTTCTTGCAGAATAACTCAGCTAAAGATAAGTTATTTTTGAAAGCAGAGCTCTAAAATACTGATTTCATCCCTTTGCGGTTAAGTAGCACTTCTCTGAAAGTCACCACACAATCTGGAGAACTGGGCTTCAAGACACCAAAAAGACATCCACGGTGTAACGTGGAGTGGCAGGATAGTCCCAAGCTTAGTTTCCTCCTTCCTTCCAGACATGAGAAAAATGGTTGTGCCCTATGCTGTGGTACCAGCCGTGAGCCTGGAGTCCCCGCTGGCCTGCAAGGGCAGGCAGGGCATTTCCTGCTCTCAAGGAGCTCGTTTCCAGCCTTTAATCTTCCTCCTCTCCCCTGGAGCCCAGACACGGTGAGAGCATAGGAGGAAATATTCTGAAACCAGTGCAGTGTTTGCTGATGAAATTGCTCCCTCAGGGGATAAAGACAATCGAGTGTATTCTGTTTTTTCCCCGTAGTTTCTGGGCTGTGGCTGGTGGCCTGTGAGTGGCATGTTTGTAACAGTTCCAGCACCTCTTTGGAATGTGAAAATCTCTGAAGCAGCAGCTATGATCACTGCGATGAATGGAGCTTGAATAAATAAATAAGTATGTTGCTAAAACATAGGTTGTTAAGGTTAGGGAGTGGGACACTGTGACTTGCAGGATGTGAAAGTGTCTGGAGCCTTTTTCAAACCGTTTGAGAGCACTTTACAGACTAGTAAGCCCTCCTAATGCATCCTTAGTCCTCTGAAATGCTTGTACTGCTTAGGACTATCCTCTGATAATAATCCAAATACAACCCATTTTCTTTACCAATTAACTGAAACAGTCACAGTCAACAGGATTTCAAGGCTTAAGGGTGTCATATTAATTGCTACTGACTTGAATGTTAGCACAGACTTAGCTGATAGGTAAGGTAAGTCTTTATTAGACTGGCATTGCTTTTCAGGCCACGGGGGAAGCACACTTTAAAAGTTGTGCTTGACAGGTTTCTGCATTTTCCTATGGATGTTTTAATTTAACTGTACTTTCAATATAATATCTGCTTTCACTGAAAATACTTTTCAGACAGTGAAACTTTGTAAGGCAGAGGCAGGATATTGCTAGTACAAAGATATAAGAAAGTACCTCTAGAAGATTGAAAGTACCAACCTAATTCAACTTGATAAACTATTGATTCTTAAACCTAATGATTTTGCCACTGGGACTCCTATCAGGTACTCTGATATGAGCATTTACATCCACCTTCTTTCAATTTTGGCCTGTAGTGTGGGGCTTAGTAGTGCCAGAGGGAAGCATGCTCGGACTGTAACTCAAGGTCTTAGAAAGGATGATGGTAGTCTAAATACATTATTCATTATGCAAATGCTTTGGCAAAACCACAAACAAGACAAAGACAGAAACTTGTGTCAACTTCTCCCTGTTATTTTCTGAGGGCATTAGAAAATTCTCCATAAAAAAAGGGAAGTTAGAATATGAAACATTGGGTTTTGCTCTTGAAATGTGCAAATACATAGGAATTAGATGGAGATTTGTTAATGACATACACATTTTTAAGCTAATGTTTTGCTACAACTTGAGGTACTTATAAAACCAATGGAACTGATTTTTATTCTACAGAAATTATTTTTCTTGTATAGTGTAGGAATCACTTAAAAATCTTTTCTACTTCTCTACTAAGGTACATTTGACTCCCAGTTTGTTGGGGACATCAGGTCTATTGCTGGTTAGTTGTCAGTGATCCTCTGTTTTGTATTCCTTGTGCCACAGATGAGGCAGGGTTTTTTTTTCTGTTATAATGGTTTTCTTCCAGTTTTACTTTTTCACCAATCTACTGCTCCAGTCTAGTAGCATTATGGGTCCACTGCGAACTTCTTCCTTAAGTAACCATGGACTTCCATAGCAGCTATTGGTAAGCATTTCTTGTGCCTCCTGCAGTAACACATTCCACTGCAGAAACAGACTAAATTTAAAATGATTTTGTCCTGTGGGAAAAACGAAAATCAGTGATGGATTAAAACAAGTGAAGCTTTTTAAAATACCTTAGTTTTACTAAGGCTGTTGTCTTTGATTACCTTATATGTAGCCATCTGGTCTAAAATCCCGTTAGTCTATCTGCAGTCAGATGGTTTGAGGGCATCTTTTTCAGTTTGCAGGTTTTCCTTTGAAAAGCTCTGTAGCTGACTGGCACCTGCTGTTCATTAACTTTATGGCAGCGTTCTTGATGTAGTCTCCAGTTCAAGCAAATACATGAGACCAGTCTGCTCTTTACAGGTGCAAATTGCCTTTCTGAAATCTGCCGGATTGTTTGCACACTTGATGACTGCAGGGTAAGAGGAGGGTGCTAGAGATCCCACGACTAGACCCAATATCCCTGCATAACAAAGGAAAATATGGCACAAGGGCTGAATCGAGGCTCACGGATGATCTAGCCACCTAAATAAAGCATTGAGTTTGGGCTAAGTGTAACGGGCAGCCGCTGACAGCAGCGCCGGTGCCCGTTATGCTTCCCACAGTCTTGGTCCCAGCGTGTTTAGGGCTGCTTCAGAGATCTCCGCACTGTGGCCCAGTGCAAGGGGTAGATGTGCCCCGAGTAATCTGCTTAGCTGGATCGTTGTCTCCATATTTGGTACTTGGCAGATTTAAGTGCCTAATGGTATTAGATGACTCTTCATGTCATCTATTTTTGCAAAGTTGTATTAGTCTCTGCCCCTTCTTCATACAGTGTGCATGTATTTCATTTTGGAGCTAGAATTAAGGAAGAAAACATAACTAAAGGGATTGTTAGATACTATCAGGGGTGTAAGTTCTTCATCAGGCATGTGGAAATGTGAATTTTCATGTCTGGTGCCACTACTATATTAACATAATTAATTGAGAGGCTGTGAAAACAGTTGTGGCAAGAACTTCCTGAAACTGAGTTGTTAATAGTGAGGAATGAATACCTCAATGATTTTGATGCAGAAATCACAGGCTGAGGTTTTTATGGTCTTTATCATGAAAGTCAGACTCGTTGATCATGTTCACCTGTTCTGGTCTTAAAATTTTGAATTACGTTTCATGGAAAGTTAGCAAATGTTCAGGTCTTTTTCTCAAGAAAGCTAGTGAACAGGGATAACTCTGTTCTTCTTAAGGGATAAATTAATATAGTCCAAAAGAAGTTTGCCTGCATTTATAAATGTGGAGGTTCATGCCAGAAGCTTTCATGAGACCAGGCTAAGACCAGGATAATACAAAGGCTAACACAAGAATTGAATCAGAAGTCACAGTACACCAGCCTGAACTATGAAGTAGCTTTGTACAAAGTTTTGCTTGAACTGAGAAGTGTTGAGGGTATAATTAATTGATAAAAAAAACAGAGAGAAAAATAAAACTCATCGAATAATTCATGTTAAAATTAATTTATCCAGATCTAGCAGTGACGTGACACATTTAATTCATCAGCTAATTTCCTGGAATTGTTTAACCTTGTTTGAATCAACCATGATTAACCTTATTTAGTTTTGTGTTGATTAAGGCTACTGCATCTCTAATCATCCAGAGTTTTGATTATTTTTGCTGCCTCCAAAATATTTAGTATAGGTAGCAATGAATTACAAAATCTGGAGGAAGTAAAATGCAAAGGAATAATAAAAATCACCTCAAATTAATGCCTGCCCATGTTCCTTTTTAAATTCCCATAAGTAAAAGGATGAGCTGTCATTTTAGACATCCATTCAACCATCAGGATGATAAACTGTGTAAATAAAATTGTAAAAGATAAATGATAGAATAATTCCTGTCTGGGATGGAAGAACTTCTTTGGGATAAATTTAGAAACAAGCTGAAGTATTTAATTATGGGTTCTAGAGCAGTTCTTAAGTTTTCAAGTGTACGTTTAACATTTAACTTGGTTTGGGCAGAAATTCCTGTTTAATGCAGTTTAGGGTTTTAATATATTTCAATTCATAACTAGAGAACTTTCCTGACTGGAGGAAAAAATACAAACTTTGCTGCTGCCTCTGTCAGCCTCTTGTACTACAGTTTATAGGGCAGGCTCACAATTTAATTAAAACAATGTTATTGTTTTCTACAGATTTGCCTGGCAGCTTTTTTCTCCTCTAAGGTTTGTGTTTTTGCCTATAGGGTTGCCTTCTTGCTTTGGAGCGTAACTTCTGAGGATTTAACAACCTCATAGTTATTCTCTGAGCACTTAAATAGCAGAGAGTCTAACACATTGGAACCATTTCCAAAAAGGTAAAACCAACATTGTATTAGGAAGTAGATTGGTTTGAGGGGAAAGAAGAAAAGAGTTAATTACACAGTCTGTCTGAGCAGTAACAACCGAAGTGTGAGATTAAGGCAACTGGGGCATAACAGTTTGTGGAAGTAGTCAGGGGGTAGAGAAAGGAACTACAGAGTGTTGTGTGCCAACGGAACGGAGTGGCAAGGCCAGTGCAGGCACGGCTGTCTGTCCAAGTGACAGCTTCAGAGAGACTCCCAGGGCACAATACCTGCTAAAAATGGGTGGCTGCAAGGTCTCTAGTGACAAGACACTTATGATCATAGAACTGGAGCCTGACATCCCTTGCTCCTCTTCATGGTCAATAAACTGACCTTGCTTTTCTCTCATCCTAAGAAAGGAAACAGCATGCTCTGCCCATCCACCCGTTTCATGGGTAAGCTGCTTATTTTTCTCTCTTTTCTACTGCTATGCTATTTGGGATGCCGGTGTCGTTAAGACCTTGACCATGGAGGCCTTCTTGTGCATCCTGGTAATTCTAGGATGAGCCCGTTCATGCCTTATGATAGCCATAAGCCATGCTAGAAATGTTTTTTACCTCTGATAAAGTACTTAAGTTGGTCGTCTTATTCTCCTAACCTAGATTTGCTGTGGATGCTCCTGAAGGCCTCATGGAGTCAATTGCAGTTACTTCAAAAGTAGTGTAAGCAGAATAGAACTGATAAAAAAGAAACTGTTCCCAAGACATAACTGTAGCTCCCGCTATTACCTGATTTACTCAGAAGAGTTTTCCCCCCAGCTTGAGGCGTTTGTCTGCAGCCTGGGTCATGGTGTATTCCTCACTGGAATAGGATGAAGTCTTCCATGCAAACCACAGTTGAATGAAAAGAGGAGAGTTTATCATCTCTGGAAGAAGGGGCAGGCAACTCACAAAGAGTACAAGGATCTCGTTAGGTCAAGCAGGGACAAAATTAGAAAGGCAAAAGCCCAGCTAGAGCTCAGTCTGGCTACAGTCGTAAAGGATAATAAAAAATGTTTTTACAAATATATTAACAACAAGAAGAGAGGCAAGGAGAATCTCCATCCCTTACTGGATATGGGAATTGTTTTATTTGGTTTCAAAGAAGTGGTTTTTTTTTTGTTTTAAATAAAAATTGAAATTTTGAGGGGACTAAAAGTTCCTGATATTTCCTCTGAATACACTTCCTTTTTTTTCACCAGCTCTATCAGACCCAAAATTATTTCATCTGTAGCTGGCCGAATGATTTGGACTCATAGAATCATAGAATATTTGGGTTGGAA
>NW_010558252.1:2908-3387 GCF_000687285.1 Phaethon lepturus | reverse complement strand
TGCAGGAGCCGTGTGCAATGGGGGTGGTTGCGCAGGCCCCTGCTGTCCTGCTCTGGGCAGGACAGAGTCCTCTCTGCACGTGAGGACTCAGAAACTGGCATGTGAGCTCAGCTGGTCACAAAGAGTGGCCATAGAACTCCTTCTCATCCCAGAGTGCATGGAGCACACGCAGCACCCAGGGGCTCCCGTTTGCCTGCCTTAGCCCTTTCCACATGAAATTGCAGCTCTGTGTTTGCAGTCACAGGGCTATGTATCTTCAATTCAAGATGGCAGTGAGCAAATAGCATACATCAGATGAACAACTCACCATTTGCAGAGAAATCATTCCCTAACACCCACTGACACTGTCAGCACCTCCTGCAGGCAACAGCCACGCAAGCTTGCACAGTGTTCAAAGAGGTGCTGCTCCACATCAGCTCTTTGCTTCATGTTCCCCTAGTCCTCATGGCCCGTCTGAGCCTCCTGTGGGTCAAGAAGCT
>NW_010558252.1:0-1969 GCF_000687285.1 Phaethon lepturus | reverse complement strand
ATGTGTTGGATGTGATTGCAAGTGTTTGCGGGCTAATGTGCCTGACTAGGGATTGCAGAGTGGTATGATGTCATGTTTGCACAATGGCATTTCCCATTTCCTTGCTAAGGCAGAGCCATGCTTGAAAAAGGAGATCCTGGGTAGTATCTCCTGAAGAAGGGGATGGGAACATCTGGAGTGACTATGATGATAGCGAACCGGAGGAAGAAGATTCTTTGTTTCCTTCAAATCCCCCTGAATAAGAAGCCAGGCCCATCGTTAACACAGAACAGTCCAAAGGGCCTGGGGGTGGTGCTACGTGATATACCATGCGACTCACTGCCTGGGATCTGTTACAACTGGCACATTTACATGAAGAGTACGGCAGAAAGCCAGGTGAAACCAAAACAGAGTATTTGTGGTGAGTGTGCTTAAGTGGCGGCGACCAAGTAACGCTGAGTGGAGGTGAAGCAAAGGGCTACTGGGGTCAGGGAGGTCTCTTAAAGTTAGGACCCAACCTGGCAAATGGATCCCATTCTGTCCCCAGCATGGTGGCTTATTGGGCTGGGAGAATAGCTGCCGTGGAGGTAAATGCGGATGCATTAACGTTACCACAACCTTTTAAGCCCTCTCCAGTTTTGAATGCACCTCCCCTCATTGAGGGAATGCCAAAAGAAAACATTTGGTTCACTGATGCCTCAGCAAAAAGGATAAATGGCAAAGGGCAGTACAAGGCCGCTACATTAAACATTACCACGGGTAAACAAATACTAGAGGAAGGTCTAGGCAGTGCACAAGAAGAGAATGAAGAGCAGTTGTTTTAGCAGCACAGAATGGAGCAGAAGTTACGCATGTTGGCTCCTGTGCTGTGTGGGCCGGCACCACACAATGCCTCTGTCCATGGGAAACCCTGAACTGGGAAGTAAACACTCGCAGGTTTGCACAACTCAAGACTGGTAACTATTTTAAAATATACCCAGAAAAACACCATTCAGGATGGCATGGGTGAAAGCTCACGCCAAGGACAATAAACCATCCACAAACTGGAACCAAAAGGTAGATGAGTTAACTAAAATTCAGAAAATAAAAGTAGGGAACATCTTAAATGGTACAGGTTGGGGGAAGGGCTCCATCCAAAATGAAGTCACACAGGCCAAGAAGTGCTTTACTTTGCTGCACAGAGCAAGGGTTGGCCCCTGAACAGGAAAACTTGTGAAGTTATTCTTACATAATATGCTCGGTGTCGATTAAAAATACTAACAAATCACCCACATATAAGTGAAGGGAAAACTTTATGGTCTACATGGCAAATTGACTATATCTGGCCATTCAAACCCTCTGCGGGATATTGACATGTCCTCACAGGAGTGGAAGTAGTCTCCGGCTTGCTTATGGCGACCAAGTGCCAGAAGGCCAATTGGCAAAATACAGTACGAGGGCTATCATGTTGGTTCTCAAACCACGGTTTTTGGTGGGACTACCCCCCCGTGCTGCCCAGCGCTGAATAAACATACCTACTTTACAATCTTACAGATTGTGGAGTCTGTTTTCCGCACGTCAGTTTTGGCGAGCCAGGCAGGAGACTCTCTGCTTAACCACGGGATCGGCTGTGGAGCGGCCCCTGGGCACGTCCCGAGCACTTTCCTCGGAGGGGACTCCGCTGCCAGCCGCTCACTGCGGGAGCAGACAACAACCTCCTGAAGCCGCAGAAGAAAACGGTATGTTCTATGAGGGGAGCCTGTAAGTCGTACGCGTGGCCGGGGCAACTGGTAAATCACACGGAGATGTCTGGCGTGCAGCAGAGTCCCCGTATAGGAGGAGGGTACCCTGTATGGGAATAAGGGGATCGAGCAAATCCGAGGTCACCGCTGCATCCCAGTGTCGGGAGCCAGGATGGACCTGCTAATGACTGGTATAAAAGAAGCAGGAGAAGGGTAAGCGGATCTCCTCGCAATTGCAATAGGGTCATCTTTCAATATTTGCAGCTGCT
>NW_010558251.1:0-4842 GCF_000687285.1 Phaethon lepturus | reverse complement strand
TAATGGTTGGACTTGATGATCTTTGAAGATGAAGGTCCTTTCCAACCCTTATGATTTTGTGATTCTGCGATTCTGTGGTTCTGTGATCCTTCTCTCTAAATTGGGTAGATATGGATTTGATGGGTGGTCTGTTGGGTTGATGAGGAATTGGTTGGATTGTCGCATCCAGAGGGTAGTATTGAGTCAGTGGCTCAATGTCCAGATGGAGACTGGGAGCAAGTGGTGTCCCTCAGGGGTCCGTATGGGGACCAGTACTGTTTAATATTTTCCTCAGTGATATACACAGTGGGATCGAGTGCCCCCTCAGCAAGTTTGCAGACGACACCAAGCTGAGTGTTTTGGTTGACATGCCTGAGGGACAGGATGTCATCCAGAGGGACCTGGACAAGGTCAAGAAGTTAACCTCATGAGGTTCAACAAGGCCAAGTGCAGGGTCCTACACCTGCATTGGGGCAACCCCCAGTATCAGTACAGATTGGGGGATGAAGAGATTGAGAGCAGCCTTGCTGAGAAGGACGTGGGAGTACTGGTGGATGAAAAGACGGACATGAACCAACAACATGCGCTTGCAGCCCAGAAGGCCAAACATATCCTGGGCTGCATCCAAAGAAACATGGCCAGCAGGTGGAGGGAGGCGATTCTGCCCCTCTACTCCACTCTGGTGAGACCTCACCTGGAGTCCTGTGTCCAGCTGTGGAGCCTTCAGCGCAGGAAAGACATGGACCTGTTGGAGTGGGTCCAGAGGGTCACCAAAATGCTCAGAAGGGTGGGATACCTTTCCTATGAGGACAGGCTTGGAGAGTTGGGGTTGTTCAGCCTGGAGAAGGGAAGGCTACAGGGACACCTTATTGCAAGCTTCCAGTACTTCAAGGGGGCTTATAAGAAAGATGGGGACACTCTTTTTATCAGGGCCTGTAGTGTTAGGACAAGGGGTAATGGTTTTAAACTAAAAGAGGGTAGGTTTAGACTAGATCTAAGGAAGACAGATTTCACAATGAGAGTGGTGCAACACTGACCCAGGTTGCCCAGAGAGGTGGTAGATGCCCCATCCCTAGAGACACTGGAGGTCAGGTTGGACAGGGTGCTGAGCAACTTGATCTAGTTGAAGATGTCTCTGCTCATCGCAGGTGGGCTGGACTAGATGACCTTTAAAGGTGTCTTCCAACCCAAACTATTCTATGATTCTATGAACTTTTAAGTTACTTCAAGCTACATGTTTTCAATGATATAGACAATGGAAAACAGTAATTATGCTCCTTATTACCTGAAGTACCCAAATTCTTCTCATGCATATTGGAAACGTTCAGTTAAAATATTGTTTATTCCTTTTAAAAATCTATTTGAAGTCTGTCTTTAATCAAAACTATAATATTAGGTTATATACAAGTTTGCAAAATATTATTGCAAGTTCTTTTATCCATAATGCAACTTACAGAAATAATTTTATATTAAATTGTCAAAGGACAGAATCATGGGTCAGTAGTGAAAAGTTTTTTTAATAGCTAGCTTATAAGAAGCCATTGATAAAAAGGGGTTATGAAATGTAAATGCTGGGAAACACTTAACTATGTCATTGCAAATGATGACTCTAATATGACACTAATCATCCTCTCATTCTTAAAAAAAAAATCTGCAAATGAAATATAATAACTGAGAAACCCACTTCAACATAAGTCAATAAACTAATAAGCTTATTAAAAGAAAATAATTACTTGGCTGCAGTCTTTGTAGAACATGTATTTATCTTGGAACCCTCTGAAATACAAGAACAGAAAAAGGAATAAATCTTAGCACAGAAATATATCTTCCTTCTTGGATTTCATGATAAATTAATGATTAGTAGACTGCTTATATATGAGGCTAAACAGGTGAATGCTTAGAAATAAAGAAAAGAGGCTAATACGGCCTTATCTCTTTCATCTGAACTCCTGTAATAAATATAGGTTTTCTTGACATACGCTACATGGAAAAGAAACGCAGTATTACATTTAAATTTCCATCTTTCTCAATCATTATACTTCTAGCTGCATCAGCAAATTTGGCTTTCATATTTGGTTTGTAGGGCTGGTGAGTCTAAATCAGAGGCTGGCTGCTTGCACTTGGCTAAATGGGGAGAGAAAAGTACTTAGGGGAAAACATCCTCCATTTGTCTAAAATTTCAACTAGCAATCATGTTACACCAGGACTGATCAGATAACTGCTCATTCCATGGAGGGTTAATAGATTTGTTTGTAGATGCTTCTGCTTCTGAATAAATTTGGCAATAACATGGCTGAAATTTCAGTATCAACTTTAATTTTGAAGTCCACAGGCAGAAAAATTCGATCTTATAAAAAGACGGTTCCACAGGAACAGCAAGAAATTTTCTAAACAAAAGTAATGAAGCTGAATTTCCAATGAATTTGTGCGTATTGATTGTTAGGACTGCATCATAAATTACTCCCTCTCAGATATCACCAAATCCAGGAGGGTAGGAGGAAGAGTGAGAGAGAGAACTTTGCCTGCCTGGGGAATAGTTTCTCTGGTGTCTGTTTGATAAGCACAAACTCCTGCTCAAGCTTATTTCCAGAGTTTTCTTAGAAATCCTCATCTTTGTGTATTCTCAGGGTATTAAGGGGCGAACTCATGCTCCATTCTTTCCCTGAGAAGGAATTAGATTCTCTCCTTCCTATCGTCTCTTTCTGTCTGGAGAAATTCTGCATTTGTGATGTTTTATCTTATTTGTGTCACAGTGTCACTTCCAGTGTTTCACATTATCTTACATTAGTTCGTTCTGTGTATCACACTCATAACAAAGATGTAATCAAATATGCATTTTACCAATATAAGGGTTAAAAAAGAAAAGAGAAAGAAGATACAGCTCATGACCTCATTTAAGCAAAGTGGAGTCTAAATAAATAGACTTGTGCTGTTTTCAGACCCAAATGCCATATACCCAAAACAACTTTTATTATCAAAAATAAAAAAAAAATAGTAACAATAATTAAAACTAAAAAACTAATAGCGATAAGACAGAGTGAAACAAAAAGACAGAAATCCAGCAAGCATTCGGGATAGAGTTGCAAGGAAAGTCACCACCATGGATCTGCGGTGTCCTGGGGTCCAAGCTTCTCCATGTTTTGGTGGTGGGTGATCGCGGCAGCGGCGGCGCGCGCACACGCCTCATTTAAGCAAAGTGGAGTCTAAATAAATAAAATACGTTACTTGTGCTGTTTTCAGACCCAAATGCCATATACCCAAAACAACTTTTATTATCAAAAATAAAAAAAAAATAGTAACAATAATTAAAACTAAAAAACTAATAGCGATAAGACAGAGTGAAACAAAAAGACAGAAATCCAGCAAGCATTCGGGATAGAGTTGCAAGGAAAGTCACCACCATGGATCTGCGGTGTCCTGGGGTCCAAGCTTCTCCATGTTTTGGTGGTGGGTGATCGCGGCAGCGGCGGGGCGGGCCCACCCACCCCCGGCTCTGTCTTGGCAGCCCCTTTTATTCTCATTCGCGGGCTGCAAATTCCATGACAATGACACGTACTTGCCCATTTGCACATGCGCATATGCTTCACGTGGCTCCAGCCCCGCTCCTCACACGACGATCATGCAGCTATCGCATGACGTGGTGGTGCATGATTGGGCCTTGTAGCACCAATCACAAGTCTCTGTGGCCCTGCAGCCACTCCCATCCCCAGCCAAAGGAATCCTCACCCAGACGAACAATCTTTGAGACGAGGGCCCCATGGTTTGCCCCACAGTTCAGTCTCTCACAGACACTAAGTCACTTTGATTAGTAAATTGTTAGTAAAGACTACTTGCCAGTAACACAGGTGGGTCTGGGTTTTGATTGTGTGTCAGAACGCTGAAACCAATTGTTCTCCCATCAGTAGAGTCATAGGGGGATTTTTGGAAGTAAACCCCAATAACCTTTCTTGCTTGCAAATTGGAGATGATCAATTTAGGCTCTTCTGCCCACTTTGCATAATTCACAACAATTTAGGATGACCTTTCATGAAGACCCAAAAGGAGAAAAAAACTGGGACAGAATGATAGCTTCTCACTAGACCAGCTGAAGAACTTCTGTTATTAATTATTCAATAATAACGGAAGTACGAGAAGCTAGCAGTTGTGAAAGGCAAATTGCAGTAAAGAAATGGGAACCTTATGGGCATACAAACTTTAATTTATGTCACCTACCTGAGACTTCACGTCCAGAAGCCTACTCACCCTTGTTTAGCTCTAGTCAACAGGGATTAATATATGCTTCCAGCAGTCATTTAACATACCTGAAATGTGAATTACAGCTTTCTGTATCACTCAACTGTATAAGGAAGATATATAGACACCAATTTTACCATCTCAATTAGTCTCTTAAACCAAATGAGATCAATACAGACAGAAAAGGTTTTTAATTAATGGTAACACCGTAGTGTACCTAAACCTTAAATTATCCGGCATACAAGAGACTGTTGCTGGACAGAATATTTCAGAATAGACGGATTACTGTCGACCTGTGGAGTAGTAACCTTTGTGTCATTATAGTATATACAGAACACCAGACTTTTACATAATAGCAAGCTAGACACTAGAACAACATTTTGGAATAACTCTGCAGCAATAGATTGTCTGCTTTCTTCAGAATATATGAAATGTTGATTATAGAAATTTATGTCATTATTCTTAAGTGCTGCGAGCTGTTTTCAAGCTATAGAAAACAGAATATTATAAAACTCTATAGATGGCCTGGAGCGGGTAGTTCATTAGATGTGGATTATATTAATTTTATTTTTATATTAATTTTATATTAATTATAATATATTTATATATAAAGTATATGATGTTATTTTA